>NC_060273.1:126052997-126137391 GCF_021613505.1 Equus quagga
TGGGAGTCAGTGAAGGAGCGAGTTCCCGGGGAGGAAAAGTGCCGGCGAGGAGGGAGCCGCCGGGGCCGCTGGCGTCGCTGCCTCTCGGCGGACCAACTCCGCGCCGGCGGCGGCCGCGAACTTTTTTTGGAGACTTGCCGCCTCCCGAAGGTCGGGGGCCCGGCGGCCGCGGCGGCGGGCTGGGCGGGGCCCGCGGGCGGGGGTCGGGGGTCGCGGCGCGGCCGGCCGGGGAGGGCTGTCCGCGGCGGGGAGGGGCAGGGGTCCGGCGCGGCGTCTGCGGGCGGGGAGCCGCGTGGCGCCGGGGGGAGTGGTTGGGTCGGGGTTGTGGGGAGATACAGGTGTTAACTTCGGTGGGCGCCCAGAGGAGGCTGGCGAGGAGAGAGCCCCTCCCGGCCCGGGATGCCGCCGTCACGGCACAGTGCGAAGCAGGGCTGTTTGCTGCTATTCTTACGTACTTGTAACGGTGCTTTGGTTGTTACTAAAAATGAGAGCGAATAGTGACTGTGACCACTGAGGAAGAACCCCTTTTTTCCGTGCAGCAGATCAGTGATTCCCAGTAACCACCTCCGCGCCGCGGGCCAGGCTCATCCTTGTCGGTGAACGCACTCTGCCTGGCCGAGGGGGTTCAGCCTGGGGAAAAGTCTGAGAGCATCTCTCAAAAGCTACTTGGTTACCTTGCGCACGGAAATAGCTGCGTAAATAAAAACCCAGTGCGCGGACGACCGAGTTTCCCTCGTTGCTTTAGGCAGTTAGGAGTCTTCTCCTGAAAGTTTCTTGTGCCCCAGGGATGGCAACATCTCCTAATCTTTGTGTTGGCAGCAACACACACAACTCCCATAGGATTTAGGGGTGGCAGGCCTTGATGTAGCAAAACAAAAAAAAAATTAACTGAGAGATGCTGTTTGTTTTTTTCCAGAGGTATTTTCTGAGGAGCTACATTTAAGGATCTTGTTGCTGTGACAAGGAATATATACATAAAAAGATCGAAGTTTAGAAATAACAGCCTAACTTGTGTGCATTCATCATATATGTGATAAAATAAAAACATTTAAAGGAGGCTGTTTTAATGATTACAGAGTATTTGGATTTCATGCTATTGGGAGTTGAAGAATTGAAGTGTATTGAGGCAGAATCTTATTTATTTTGGGGTGCTTGAATTTGAGAATCCAAATAATTTTGGATTTTAATTGGATTCGCAGGACTGGCTGAGTCTAATCTGTATCCTGATAACTTTATAATTTTTTTTTTTGTATCTGAGATAATGAGGAAGTTGGACCTGGTGTGTCTGTGGTCCTTGCTAGCTCTCATTCTGTGATTCTGTCATGAAAACAAATAATTGCCACTTTTGCTGTCACATCTACCGCACTGAACAGCTAAGGAACATCTACTCTTGTAAGCAGAGTGGTGAGGGTTCTGCTAGATGGTGCTATTTGATTTAAATAAATTTCTTCCATTCATTGTAATTGGCAGCAGGAATCCTGGACTGGCTTGGCTTATGAACTAAATATAGGTGAAGAGGCCACTTCTGGAGAATTGACAGTGACTGTCCTGGGTTAATTGTTGTTGCATTAATTTTTAGGTGAATGTTTGAATCTGAGAAAAACTCTGAGATTCTATTTTATAGAATAACCTTGGTTTCATTTTGGTGGGAGGGTTGTTCTCATGGCTCAGTTTTCCCCTTTATGTTTACCTGGGACTATAATGGCAGTATTCTACAACAGTCTGCTAACTTCTCAAGATAGGAATCTTAAAGTTATCTTTAAAATGGATGTCATCAGATTAAAAAAAAAATTTAAGGTGGCAGATTTTAAAAAGTATCTGAGCAAACAAGAATGCTCTTTTAGTAAGCAAATTATAGTTGTTCTGATCTTAAAAATCTTGGGAATAATTTATTTGTCAGTAATAAATGTGTATTTATTTTACTGTAATAAAAATGTTCTTAAAAGTGTCATTATTATGAATAATGGCATGCGTGTAAAATAAAAATATGTATTGGTTTATGATCTATCAAGAAATGTGTTTTCTAACTTGAGTTCATAGTGGATAGCTGATAAATGCTTACTATATTATTATATCTTTGCTTTCTCTTTTGTTAAAAAGTCACAATATGGAATACTTGAAATTAATTTGTAGGTTTTACACTTTCTATAATTTCAGTATACAGTTCTGAACATAAAAATAGTCAGGTTAATTATTTTGTTGTTTCAAAAACCAGACAGATCAAGTCTATACAAAGGTTTGGATTAGGTTTAATTACAGAGAGAGTGATTGAAAACCCTTGGAGGGGGGTGGGATGTTTGTGCAAAACTTTAAATTCTGATCCTGTTAGGTCATTTTCCCCTTTAGCAGCCTTTCTTTGTAACACTAATCACAATGGTAATTTAGTAACTATGTAATTGATTGTTTAATGTTTAGTTTCCTCTAAAATGTAAGTTTCTTGAGGGCAAGGGATAATACTTCTGATTTCTTCTCTGAGGTATCCTTGACATTAAGGACAGTATGTTAAAAGCACCAAATAAATACTTGTTGAATAAATGAAGATGTTAGACTCAAAGGAATTTTTTCAATGTGAAAAACATTTTTTTCAGTGACCTTTAAAATAGGGACTTTGAAAGTTTTGAGTTTCACATTCTCTAGCTTAGTTGTATTTCAAAAACAGCCAATAACGACACAACAGTAATTATTATTTGTTTGTCCTTCTATGTACTGGTCACCGTATTTTCTCTAGTTCTCCCAACAATTCTGCAGGATAGTGATTTTTTTCTCCACTAAAGAAATAAAATTGGGGCCGGCCCCGTGGCTGAGTGGTTAAGTTCCCAAGTTCCCCTTCGGCGGCCCAGGGTTTCAAAGGTTCGGATGCTGGGCAATGACATGGCATTGCTCATCAAACCATGCTGAGGCAGTGTCCCACATAGCACAACCAGAGGCACTCACAACTAGAATCTACAATTATGAACTGGGGGGCTTTGGGGAGATGAAGAAGAAGAAAAAAATAAAACTACAACTCTGATTAGTTAAGTAACTCGCCCAGGTAATACACTGCTAGCTGGGTTTCTGACGAAGATTTCTCTAACTTTAGAACCTGTGGTTGAAGCTGAAAAATACATTTTCCAGTATACCAGATTTTCTTCCTGATCAAGGGTAGGACGCTACAGATTTAGGGAACAGCATTACGTAATCAGATATAACAGACTAAAGATTTGATCAGATACGCAGCCTTACCCACTGTATATCCTGATGCTCACACCCTCCATTTTGACAGACTGCAGACGTGTGTGTGTGTGTTGTGAAGGCATAGAAATTATAGGAGTGAAAATTGGGAGCCTAAAATAATGAAGAATCCTTGTTTCTTCATATTTTTTCTTCCAGGAATTTTGTTTTATCACCAGCATTTTAAAGTTAAACATTGTAGTTGTGAGCAATCCCTGTATGAAATTGCTGAGCTTTAAGCCACACTCTATGCCACAGAAAGAATAACTAGCATCTGCAATAGATAAATGGTGATACTACTTTTTTATTAAACTCTTTGATCCTTTAAAATTACATAATAGCACAGAAAGATGAATCTGCTGTGAAGCAAAGTTGAACATAAGATACGCATACTAGACAGTGACGTTATGTGAAGTAAACTTGGCAGAAACAACAGAAATCAAACTGCATGTGACCTAGGGTCTAAGAAGTAACTTTAGTTTTTAAGTTATGAATCTTTTAATAGAATAGACCAAGAAACAGGGACCATATGCTCATTTTTAAGTGGTTAAAGTCTAATGAACATTTAAACACTATATGAAAGAGAGTTTATAGGCATTAGTATCTGCCAGCATCACCTTAATTTCCCTCTTTCTTTTTATTGTGACCCCCCTTAAAAATCATAAATTTTCCTTCTTCTGTCCTTCCTTCCTGAAGGAAATAGAGTTAAGGCAAGTGAATACAAATCTCTTCAGAAACTTGATTGCCTAGTAGTTAATGCAGTTAATGCCATTTAAGATTTCTAAAACTAGTGAAGGGATACCTTTATGGGAATGAAATTTTCTGTAAGATATTAAGTTGACACTCCCGGTCCCAGACTCAGGATGTTTCTTCCAAAATAGTAAACGTGTATCTAATATGTCATCTTAGCTTTGAGAGTTTTTCTTTTGATTGATCTCTCATATTTTAGAAAAAGTACCCCAAAAATGATTTTTTTGAATGTACACACATAAAGAAAAAATGTATGTGTTTACCCAGAGATTTATTCTGACTCTCAGAAATAGTATTAATATTGCAATGTATTTTTTTAGAGCTATGAAGGAAAAAAACGAAAGGTTTGTTTCCACACTTTAGAGCCAGTTTGCCATATAAAACTGATTCTTGATGAAAAAAGTTACTAAATTTTAGTTGTTGTGCCGTAGTGGACCAAATGTGTCTTACATCATCAATTACTACTAGAAAGCAGAGTTATTTTGTTTTAAAATTAAAAGATACTGTGGGCAGGGATTGCAATGCCTAGATTGCAGTTTATTAAAATTTCACCCCAATAGTTTAGAGTTAGAAGTAAAATTTGGGGAAAAAACATTTTGAATTTAAAATCTTCTTCCTTCCATAGAGATCACAACTGTTACATTAATGGTGGGACATAGGATTGAGGATTAATGCACTGGATTTAAAAGACGTGATACTACTTCTGGGAATATATAATTAAAAAAATATTGCAGATAATTATAATTTTATTTTGAAATCCATGGGAATATTCTCTACTATTTTGTGTACATTATTGCTTTGACACTGGTATGGGAATGAAATATTTGCCTGCTCGTGACATATTGTTGGTTAGTAATATGTAAGCCTCTGTAAATATGCTAAAATATTAATTTTATTAATAACTTATTGGTTCCCAAAGCAATAGAATAAGATATATTTGTTAATATCTGAAGAGAGTTTGGAATAAAAAATAAGTGATTATATTTAGATTTTAAACTTATCAGATTTTGTGTACGTTTTACAAATGTAACGTCTATTCATGTAAGGTATTGTTAAAATATGTATATAACTTAACATGAGTAGGACTCTGAGAGTTATTTGACTGCTATGCCAAAACCCCATGTATGCTACAAAAAGTCATCTGAAGGATGGTCCGCCAAGATTTGTGTTCCTATGTGTTTTCGGTAATGTTAAAGAAGTAGTGGAGGCTCCTCTCACCTTTCCCAAACTGTCTGTCTTATTCACTGTGTGAGGACGTTGAAAAACAGGTAGAAAAATGGTCTACGTAGGGAGGAATAGAGGTTTTCCAGGTGACTTTTAATAGCCCTGCAGGCTGTGCAAATTCATGGTTGGTCATAATGGGTAATTGGTAATTTTTGTTAGAGTAGGTTAATATTTAAAGATTTTTGAGAAGTGGAGCTAATAATGTTTTTGTAATATCGACAGGATCAAAAATTTATCTGGACTCAGCCTGGACAGTTCCAATGCAATGAAGGAATTAATATTCATTCTTTGTTCATCTTTAAAAGAGAAACTTCAGTTGTTGTCACTTCTTTAGTAATGACAAAACTACTCTCCTATTTTACTTTAAGAATTTTGATTATTCTATTTCATGTAGAACCCTAAACAGCTTTCCAACAGTAATGAGCCATTATAACATTTTAAATCACAATTCAGCTGGACTGAGTTTGAATCAATGACCTAGCAATCTCCTACTTTTGATCTGTATTAATTTTGCTTCGTGGCATATCAGACAAGTAGTTCAGCACAGAAAAAATTGTGGAGACTGAAGTATAACACTTTATTCTCTTTTCCTATTTTTCAAGAATGTTTTTGTAATTGTAGCTATAATATAGTTTTAATTACTAATATAGGTTTAATTTTTAATTAGTAAATCTAAGTCATTAAAATACTCATGAAATATTTGTGAAGGTAAGAATAGTAGATGAAAATTTATACGTGGGTCTGTCCATGTAAGTTAGGAGAGGAGTTGGTGCCAAAAACAGGCTTTCGCCTGAAGTTGATGTGGTTATTTTTCTTTAGTGATCTGATATTTGCCTTGATTCTCCTTTTATTTACCTACTTCAAACTTGAGAAAGAACCAAAAGCTACTTTATTTTTGGAAGAATGCTAGGTAAATGAATTATTCTATTAAAAATGATATTATTTAAACAGGATTAAAACAAATGTTTTCTGTAGCATAACAAAGTCCTAAATACTACCTAAAGAGTTTGTGGAGTTTTGTCATAAAAGTTATTGTTTAATGGAGCAATAACAGCAATGCTATCATTTGAGTATTTTGTTTATGTTTGGCACTTTACTTGCGTTGTCTCACTTAATCTCCTCAAGAATGCACTAGTCTGTAGGAACTATTTTCTGTTAATGTTAAGAAGAAACAGAGGCTTGAGAGTTTATCATGCTTTTGGCTGCAGGTGTCAAAACAGGAGGTAGAAAATGGCTTAATTGATCAGGGTTTAAAAATGAATCTCACGTAACAGGATGCCTGGAGGAGGTAGTTTCAGAGTTGATTCAGGGAATCAAGAACATCAGGATTCAGGACCAGCTTCTCTGCTATCCTCATGGTTTCCCTCTCTTGAATGCAGTGTCCCTGCATCAGGTTCCCAGTATCATTTCTTCATACAACCAAGGATAAAGGCAGGAAGAAGGGTATGGTTTTTCCTTCTTCGTGTCTCATTAATCAGAGAGGAAAACCTCTTCTTGAAGTTGCTTAGCAGATATCTTCTTATGCCTTATTGAAGAGAACTGTAAAATGCCCTCCCCTAAACCAATTACTGACAAAGGTAATGGGATTACCATAATTGGCTTAAATCAGTCATCTTCATCCTCTGGGCTGGAAACATGCTCCCTAGTACCTGAACTACCTAAACAGAACTGGGAGTCTTTGGCAAGGAAGATGTATCTTGAGAATTTGGAGAGAATAAAATGAGTTCCTGCTCTCATGGAACCTCCTTTCAAGTTTGAAGGAGAAACATATAATAATACACAGATAAATGTAGTAGGCAGTACCAGATAGTCGTAAGTGCTGGGAAAGTAGTACAGTAGGCTGATGTAATAGAGATTTGATTAAATGGGACGCTACATTAGATCATGGTCAAGGGAAAGTTCTTGGAGAAGGAGACATTTCAGCAGAAACCTGAGTAGTATTGAAAGAATCAGTCCTGAGAAGATTTGGGGTTAGAGTGTTTCAGGCAGGGCTGAACTACCATTGAGGAGCCTCTCAGCATCAGCATAATTGCTCAGGGATATGTAAAATATGAGCCAAATTTGGGATGAGAAGCTGTGCTAGGAATTCCTGGAGCCTGGTTTTGGTTTTTATTGAGGAATTGGGTGGTGGGTCTAGTTCGTCTGGGTTTTCCTAGGTAATAAGGTTGACAATCTCTTATCTCCCAAACCTCAGGGAAGCAGTTGTTCTTAATGAGGACAGTGCAGCATTTGGCCTTTATAATAATGTTGATGATAGAAATAGCTAAGATTTATTGAACGCTTAAAGCCTATTGAGTTGACAATGGATGGTACAACTAGTGTATTTATTTCTCGTAAGTTTCCCAAATTGGCTTAGACCTCCTACTCTGCTCTCATAGCAACCTCGGCTTTTCCTTTTACACGTCTGTCATAAATTAGTGAATTATTTGTGTGGTGTTGTGTTTAATGTTTCATCTCTTGGTTAGAGTGGAAGCTCCCTGAGAACAGGAAACATGGTGTTGTCTTCACTAATGTATTCCCACTGCTTAGCACAGTGCTTGAAATTCTGATTAGATATTTGTGGAATAAATGAATTAAGGATGTAACCGATTATAGATATATCACAACAGGATTATCACTGTATCTAGCTCATTTTCTCCCCAATATTTCTAATATTTGGTACCAGGATTAATATGTAATTTCTAAAGAAGAGTTTTCTATAATATAGGCATTTATTAGTCTTTCTGTGAAATTCAGGACTACAGGAGATTACCTAGTTGCATAACTATGAAGTATGTGTATATTTTTAATAGGAATTTTTGATAGAATAATTTCCTTTTGTTTCAACAAATTTAGTATAAATGGGATTATACTTTATAGTTTAAAGGTATTCTAACATGCTTTATTTTATTTAAATCTCACAATTTTGTGAGATAGGTGATAATTCCCATTGACTATTGAGATTTATAAATGGAAATTGACTTACCCTGCTAGGGTAATACAGATAATATATGGCAGAGCTGAGCCATATTTAATTTTTTGGTTCCAAGGTCCGTGTTCCTTTCCTTATACTACAGCTGCCTCTTTTAAAATGAGAGATTCATATATATTTTAAGAAGGCTTAGGTATGGATTTGATTCAACAGAGAATCATGGTTTAGATGATAGTTCAAAGTTTGTGTCAGTACTTTGATTAAATGAAAAATATTGTTATACCGTGAGTTAAATGCAATCCTATATAATTACTTAACGGTAAAAGTGCTACATCATAAGTAAAATCTCATTTTTGTTTGAAATCCTTATGCTTTTGTTGTGTGAGTTGATTGGTTTGGGATTTAGGGTAGTTTGGGTTTCTAATTTGTGAAGGCTTAGGCTAATTTTGATCAATGAACTCTTCTGATTCCTTTGCCGGTTAGCTTCCATTTGGAGGGTTAGGGTAGTGGGAGGGGAAGGAAAGGAGTTTTCCTTTTGTCTGTCTCCAATGAGGGAGGGAAAGTCTTTTGATATGGATTATTGATAGAATATTCTTTTCTTCTTCTTGTTTTTATGGTGATAAAATACATGTAACATAAAATTTACCATTTTAGCCATTTTTAGGTATACATTTCAGTGGTATTAAGTATATTCCCATTGTTGTGCAACCATCACCACCATCCGTCTAGAACTTTTTCATCTTCCCAAACTGGAACTCTGTGCCCATTAAGTAATAACTCCTCATTTCCCCTTCCTCTCAGCCCCTGGCAACCACATTTCTATTTTCTGTCACAATGAATTTGATTATTATATGTATGTTGTATAATAGAGTCATACAGTATTTGTTTTTTTGTGTCCACTGCTTTTCTTGGTTGATCCCTCCAGCAACTTGATAAGGTAGATATAATCCCCATTTTAAACATGAGGAAACTGATTCTCAGAGAGGTTGTATACCTTGTCCAAGGCCGTGGAATAAGTTGCCTAATCTGGATTCAGACTCAGATTTCTGACTCCACTGCCCATTTTAACCATTTAACCTCTTTGTTTCATTGCTTAATATGGGAAAAAAAAATAATGGGAGTTGTGAGGGTGGGGAGTGGGATGGGAATGCTTAGATAGTTCTTTTCACGTGTATCCGCCATTTTGAGTTGGGGTGGGAGGCAGTAGGGAAGAGGGAGGGTAAGGAGAGCATTTTACAGCTGCTAAAACAGTGGGCAGAATTATAGCTACCGAAAGTGCTCCACAAATGGCTCTGAATTCTTTAGCTGCTATCTGAGATTTAACAACGTGGATGTAATGCTTGTCAGAGGAAGATGCCATTTAGGAGCTCAGGTTATAATTTCAGGTAGAGCTGTTTCTCCATTCTTCTTTCTGTATCTAGAAGCAAAGTCATCTGGCATAAGTTACTTTATTTGGTAAATTTTAGAGTCAGAAATGAATAGAAACAGAATAAGTAATATCTAGGAAAAAACCTTTCTCCTCTAATTATGAATCTCCTCTACATGTTGTTTCTTCCAGCCAGCATATGGCCTGTTGATTTTTTTGTTTGTTTTTGGACTAGGGCATCTGGAAAGTTCCATGTGGTCCAGGAGCAATAGTACAACCATACTGAATCTATTACATAGTTATTTCTGTAGTACTGACTATTATGAAAAATAGAAACAATTCTTTCGTTTCATTTTTTTCACAGCATCATGTGTTATTTGTCATTTATAATTAGATTAAAATTATGTGATGATTACACTTTATCAGAGCATTTAAGCAATAGCAATTATTAGGAAGCTCTTAAAGGTGTTTCAGTAAGCAATTTTTTTTTTTTTTACCCTGAATTAAACTGAGAGACTGATACTGTTATTCTTTCATTTAGAAATATTGTAATGGAAAAACTTAGGTGACGTTTCTTACCATAAAATATTTTACACATGCATATACATATATGTATGTGTGTATATATTGGGAATAGTTTTCAGGTGGGAATTCATCTTGGAAAATGACTTACTAATTCATTTTGAATTCAAATTGGTACTGGGTCAATTATGCAAGTGATTTGGACTTATGCATTCAGGGCCCGAAAGATTGAGGTGTAGGCAGACTTTTACTAAAACATTAAAGGCTTTTGATGCTTTTTTGTAAGATGGGCATATCATTAATGAGAGAGCTCATGAGTTCTGGCAAAAGCACTGGTGAAAATGCTCCTAGCTGACAAAATGTTTCTGTGTTTGTGTTAGTCAGATCCCCAGCAGGACAGCTCCGTTAAAAGGATAATTGAAGAGAGTTTGATGAAGGTATGTGCAGGATTAGAACCAACAAGGGATGGAGGAACACCCAGGAATTAGCAACAAAGGAGCTTTACCCCCTCAGATCTGAAGGGGAAAAGGGAGATAGCAGCTACTGGAATCTGGTGACGGAGCGCTGTGGTCATTGCAGCAAGGTCACCCCCCTGGAGCTGTGTTTTTATGAAGAACAACACACCCACCGTCAAACCCACTGTGGACAGAAGCTGGAGGCCTGGCAGGGAGGGAGTCGCCTTTCTTCTCCTGCCTTCTGATCCACTGATGCCTCCTTTCTGTAGAACACAACTGGAAGCCAGAGGCCAAGGGTGCTGACCTGATATACTCTGTAGAGATGAGCCTCCCAGGTCCCAGCAGAGCACACAGGGTCGAGAGTGGGTCTGGCAGGGCCAACGGAGAATATCCAGGACAGTGTTCAAATTTTAATTTTTTAAAAATTTGAAACAAGTTTTATGGTTCTTTGTATAGAATGGCCTGAGAAAATAGAGCTTTTTAAAAAGTTGAGTTTTGTCAAAATAACATTTAAAATTAGTTTTTAAAACCCATGTAACTTTATTATGATATTATAAATTTGTATACGTTTTATGAGGCGGGAATAATATTCCTTCTGCTTTGTGTTTCCCCGTTCCTTTATTCATTTAAGAAATATTAACTGTCAGCCTCTTTTGGGCCAGCTTGAGTCAGATCTAAATAACACAGCTGTGTCTGCCCCCCAGGAGCTCACTATCCAGAGGGGGCTCACTCTTGGTGATGACCACAGTGGGTAACAAGCACTATAGCGGGTATGCAGAAGGTGCTATGGGAGTTCTGAGAAAGGGCATTGCATCTAGCCTAGGGCTATGATAGCCTCAGGAGATATTTCTAAGAGGATATTTATTAAATGAGAAGTAAGCATTAGCCACATGGTGGGGGGCAGGGGGCAAGTAAAGAGTATTCTGGGGAGAGAGAGAAACATGCAGAAACATGGAGGCATTAAAGAGTATGGTATATTTGGTGAACTGCAAGAAAGTTGGTGTCACTGGGTGTGCTGTAGGGAAAAGTCTGGTAAATTAAACAGGAACTGTTTCAAGAATGACCTTAAATAATAGCTTGACCTGGAAGATAAGCAATTTTAAGCAGAAAAGTGACATCATCTGAGGCACGTTTTAGAAGAACCATTCTGGAAGTAATATGGAGGATGGGGTAATGGGAGAGATGGATATGTTAGGGAGCTGTTGTATTGGGTAAGCTACTGTAATAGTGCATCCTTTTTCTATACTACTGGCAGTCCAGGGGGTGTCTTGGGATGTAGAACACGTAGGACTTGGTGGTCAAATGTGCACAGTTAGGATTTTTAAGATGACTGTAATCCTGGGTAAAAGTTTCAGTCATAGACTTCTTGGTACTACAGGAAGAAGAACAGATCGGTGTAAGGAGGAAGATGATGAGTTCAGTTTGAGATGCCATTCAGATCTAGAGATGGAGCACTTTGGGAGGAAACCGGATGTGTGATTCTTGAGCGGGGGATGGTGGTATCTGGGCTGGAGATACAGAATTGAGAAAGGATGGGGAAAGAGAAGTCACATTGTAAGCATAAAGCACCTATGTTTCAGGCATTATGCCAGGCAGCTTATTTATATTTTATTTTATTCTTTACGGTGCTATGAAGTAGGTGTTATCATCTCCATTTTAAATGATGAGGAAACTAAGTCTTTAATAATAGGATAAGTAATTTAGCCAAGTTGCACATGTCAGACCTGGAATTTGAACTCAGGTTTAGCTCATTCTTTCTCTCTTTTTAAAAAATAACTTTATTGAAGTATGACATTCGTTCAGAAAAGTGTACATAAGTGTATAGCTTGATGAATTTTCACTAACTGAACACACCAGTGTGACCAAGCACCTATATCAAGAAAAAGAACATTACCAGAACTCCAGAAGCTTCACACATGCCATGCCGCCATCCCTGGGCTTTTAACAGCATAGTCTAGTTTTTCCTGTTATGTCCCTTATAATGGCCTATTTTTCTTTGCTTGCATATCATTTGAAGCCGTGAGATGGGAACGAAGTCGTTCTTCGTGGGACTGTCCGGGGAGAAAGTGTGAGGAGATCAAAGATGGAACCTTGGGGAGTATTTAAGGGACAGATGGAAGAAGAGTTTGAGATTGAGACTGAAAAGGAACGCTAGAGAGATGTGAGGGAAACTCAGAAGGGATTGGCGTCACAGAAGTCAAGGAAGGGGACTTTTGAGGATGGAGACGTAAGTTACTATGCCAGGTATAGCAGAAGGAATGGAGAGATTGTCTGTGACCTCAGGGAGAACAGTGTCAGTGGAGGGAACCCAAGCTGATGTGCAGTGTTTTGAGGAGCTGGATGTAAGGCAAGGCAGTCGAGACATTGGATGTGGACAGCCTCCCCCTGGGAAAGGAAGTACAGAGAGAAGACTGACCAGCAGAGGGTGTAGGTTTTTTACCTGGGTAATTTTGCATGGCGGGGTGTTAGTTGGGGAACACTCTTTGGTTTTATTGTCTTGTAAAGAGGTTTTGTCAATTGGTTTGAACCACTTTTTTCTTAAAGGATGACACTACTGGGGTGCTCTAGGTGACATGGCAGGGAAAGAAGACAGTAGGTAAAGTGGTTTTAGCTTTAGTAGATGGGCTTAGAACGTGGCTATGAGTATGTGAATTTTTAAAAATGATTTTTAGGATAAGGTGAGACACTGGTGGGGTTATATTGCTAGTTTTTGTCAAAAGATTTTTAAAAGCTTTTTTGAATCTTTGGAGATAAGAATAAAGGGAATATTTTCAAGTGACAACTGAGAAATGACCGTGAAAGAGTTAAAAATACTTGAATTAATAGCTGTCTGCCGTGGCTGCCAGTCATTAGGCTATTAGCCTTTAAAGCAAGAGTTTGATGGGAAAGAATTTTTTAAAATCTCTCCTGGTTAGCATACTTGACCTCATCCCTGTAGAGTGTCTAAATTTCCTTCCTGCTTTTTAAATTGGTAGAGGGGGCAAATGAGAGGACTTGAGTAATACTCTTTACATGGCACAATAGTACTCTTTAAAATCCTTTTTATTATTTAAGTAATAAATATTCAAAGTAAAAAATATAAAAATACAGATAAGGGAAATGAAGAAAATAAAAATAACCATGTAACTTCGTGATTTTTTTTCCAAATCCATACATGCGTGGAAAAATTTTGATATTATCTAATAAGAAAAATATGAAAGCCACTTGACTAAAAAGTACCCTTTTAAGTAAGAGGAAGAAAAGTAACCAAAGATAACATTTGTGAGCATTTATCATTTTCCAAGTTCCTAGTAAGTCTTTCTCTCAAAAACAAAAGTTAAAGAAAAAACTTAAAATCATTTACTTAATTCACTCATGAAATACTTATTCAAGGCTCGGCTCCCTCCCTGCCAGGCACTCTATGAGGTGGTGGGGATACAACACTGGGCAGGGTAGTGGGCAGGGTGAACCCTGCTGGAGAGGTACCGGGCTTGGGCACAGGGAACAGTCTGTGCTTGGGAGAAGTCTAGAAGTGAGAGAGAAACAGAAAGTTCAGTGCTTAAGGGAGGGATGATTTTGGAAAGATAGTAGAGGCTACAGAGATAAGCAAAGACTGGTTTCTGAAAGCCAGGCTAAGAATTCCGAATTCATCCTGAGGCCACTTGGGTTCCCTATAAGGTTTTTAAGCAGGGAAGTGACTTGATCAGAGGTTACTTCTACCATCGTGAAAACAGGAAACAAGTCGTCTGAGATGTTAAAAAATGTCCATTCCATTTTACCCAGATCAAATAAAGCACAGATGGATTGATAAATATGCTGTGTTATTTGTTATAACAGGATAAGCTTAACCTCAGAGGAAAGCAAATGGACATATAGAAATGACATAATTTATGGTTTATTATTGATGTTCTATTTTTATGTAGTATTTTCTGATAAAAATTTCTAACATTTTTGCCCAGTCAATAGGAAAGTTTACAAAATGTGTTGTGAATTACATTGTTTGTAACAGACAAATTCTGTATTAATTTTTTAGTTAATTATTTAAAAGATATTTGAGTTTAAAAATTTTGAAGTATAAGTTAGAATAAGTTCTATGTAACATATCGTTAATAGCATATTTGCCTTTTACATAAATCTCATGACTTTTACTACAGCTTTGAAATGTAACTGACAGGATTAGGGTTGTTATTTATTTTTTGTTATATAGTTATAAAAGATATAATAAATTAAGTTTTGTCAGTATATATTTAATATGATTTGCAACATCCAGCATGAGATGAATTAACTAAAGTTTACAACCATTGCTGTTCTAAGCAAAATTCTTAAGTACTTTCATTTGATCACTAACTTAGCATGCTTATGTCCATTTAAAATCAACAGTGAGGAGCATGTGCAGGTCAATTTGATTTTTCTCTTGGGAACTTGAATAAAGTGGCATTTATTTGAAAAATTTTCCAATAAGAGCAGTGGTCTTGATATCAATTGTAAAATAACCAGTTATTGGAGAGGCAGTGATGGTACTGGCTTACGAGTGTACCATACCATCTTTAAATGTTTTTCTTATAAATAGAGAAAGCTCTTTCTGCCTAACAAATTCTTGAGGCTTTATAAGTTCATTTTCCTTTGCTGGTTGGTTGTCTACGTGGTGTGTGCTGAGAATTTGTTTATGTTATGGATGTACTTCTCTTGATCTCTTTTGCTTGTCCTCTTGGCAAGGCTAGCAACTTTGAAATGTATAAGAATTGTGTATGTGTTACAGTAGGCTGCTGTCATTTAGAGTAAAGTTGAGGGAGGGAAATATTTGCATCAAACTGCAAACGAAAACCACGATGAAAAATATTTTAGGTTTACCAGCCCTTTAAAGTGTTAAAGATTGCTTAGAGATACTTTATGTTGTCTATTTTATCACACTTTTTCTTAGTTATTGTTCATATGGAAGTAATACAAATTAAACAATGACCTTTCTATCTACATATTTAAGAAGTTATAAAAGGCAAAGAAACAGGTACAGGTTGGTGTTACTTTTCCATCTTTTATTTATTTATTTTTTTAAGATTGGCCCTGAGCTAACATCTATTGCCAATCTTTTTTTTTGTTTTCCTTCTTCTTCTCCCCAAAGCTCCCCAGTACATAGTTGTATATTCTAACTGTAGGTCCTTCCAGTTCTGCTATGTGGGGCGCTGCCTCAGCATGGCTTGATGAGTGGTGCTAGATCCACACCCAGGATCTGAACTGGCGAAACCCTGGGCTGATGAAGCGGAGTGAGCAAACTTAACCACTTGGCCATGGGCCAGCCCCGAAGTAGCTTTAACTCAAATAAAATAAAGGGTCTTAAGTCTTCATTCTACTCAGAAAATGTCATCCTTTCGTCCATTTACTTTAAATGAATAAGTATTTATGATACAATGTACACATTTCTGATTGTCTCTGTAGTTACATTTGATTTTTTTCCGGTAATTGCAAGATGATATTTTTTTTTATTGCAGTAACATTGGATCATAACATTATATAACTTTCAGATGTACGTCGCAATATATTTAAAATTCTGTATAGATTACCTCATGTTCACCGTCCAAAGACTAATTGTAATCCATCACCACACATGTGAGCCTAATCACCCTTTTCGCCCTCCTCCCTCCCCTCTTCCCTTCTGGTAACCACCAATCCAATCTCTGTTGCTGTGTGTGTGTTTGTCGTTGTTTTTGTCTTCTGCTTATGTGTGAGATTATGTGGTATTTGACTTTCTCCCTCTGACTTATTTCACTTAGCATAATACCCTCAAGGTCCATCCATGTTGTCACAAATGGCCCGATTTCATCATTTCTTATGACTGAGTAATGTTCCATTGTGTATATATACCACATCTTCTTTATCCATTCGTCCCTTGATGGGCACCTAGGTTGCTTCCAAGTGTTGGCTCTTGTGAATAATGCTGTGATGAATGTAGAGGTACATGTATCTTTATGCATTTGTGTTTTCAAGATCTTTGGATAAATATCCAGCAGTGGAATAGCTGGATCGTATGGTAGATCTATTCTTAATTTTCTGAGGAAACTCCATACTGTTTTCCATAGTGGCTGCACCAGTTTACACTCCCACCAGCAGTGTATGAGGGTTCCCTTCTCTCCACATCCTCTCCAACACTTGTTGTTTCCTGTCTTGTTAATTATAGCCATTCTGACCAGAGTGAGGTGATACCTCATTGTAATTTTGATTTGCATTTCCCTGATAGTTAATGATGTTGAACATGTTTTCATGTGCCTATTGGCCATCCATATATCTTCTTTGGAGAAACTCTGTTCAGATCATTTGCCCATTTTTTAAATTGGGTTGTTGATTTTTTTTTTTAAAGATTTTATTTTTTCCTTTTTTCTCCCCAAAGACCCCTGGTACATAGTTGTATATTCTTCATTGTGGGTCCTTCTAGTTGTGGCATGTGGGACGCTGCCTCAGCCTGGTTTGATGAGCAGCGCCATGTCCGCGCCCAGGATTCGAACCAACGAAACACTGGGCTGCCCGCAGCAGAGCGAGTGAACTTAAACACTCGGCCACGGGGCCAGCCCCGGGTTGTTGATTTTTTTTGTTGAGACATATGAGTTCTTTGTATATTTTGGATATTAACCCCTTATCTATTATATAGTTTGCAAATATCTTCTCCCAGTTGTTAGGTTGTCTTTTCATTTTGTTCATGGTTTCCTTTGCTGTGCAGAAGCTTTTTAGTTTGATGTCCCATTTGTTTATTTTTTCTATTGTTTCCCTTGCCTGGTCAGACATGGTACTTGAAAATAAGCTCCTAAGACTGATGTCGAAGAGTATGCTGCCTATGTTATTTTTTGGAAGTTTCATGTCTTACATTCAAGTCTTTAATCCATTTTGAGTTGACTTTTGTGTATGGTATAAGATAATGGTCTACTTTCATTCTTTTACATGTGGCTGTCCAGTTTTCCCAACACCATTTATAGAAGAGACTCTCCTTTCTCCATTGTATGCTCTTGGCTCCCTTGTTGAAAATTAGCTGTCCATAAATGTGTGGGTTTATTTTTCTGGGCTCCCAATTCTGTTCCATTGGTCTGTGTGTCTGTTTTTGTGCCAGTACCATGCTGTTTTGGTTACTATAGCTTTGTAGTATATTTTGAAATCAGGGAGTGTGATATCTCTAGCTTTGTTCTTTGTCCTCAGGATTCCTTTGGCTATTTGGGGTCTTTTCTTGTTCCATATAAATTTTAGGATTCTTTGTTCTGTTTCTGTGAAAAACGTTGTTGGAACTTTGATAGGGATTACGTTGAATCTATAGATTGCTTTAGGAAGTATGGACATTATAACAATGTTAATTCTTCCAATCCAAGAGCACAGAATATCTTTCCATTTCTTTGTGTCATCTTCAGTTTCTTTCAACAGTGTTTTATAGTTTTCTGTGTACAGATCTTTCACCTCTTTGGTTAAGTTTATTCCTAGGTATTTTATTCTTTTTGTTGCAATTATAAATGGGATTGTGTTCTTAATCTCTTTCTGCGACTAGGTTGTTAGTGTATAGAAATGCAGCTGGTTTTTGTATGTTGATTTTGTATCCTGTGACTTGACTGTATTCATTTATTATTTCTAAAAGTTTTTAGTGGATTCTTTAGGGTTTTCTATGTATAAAATCATGTCTGCAGATAAGACTGATGATATTTTAAAAAATTTTGGACTTTTATAGGGCAGAGAATAGTTTCATATTTTTTTAAATGTGTAAAAATTTAACTCGAACTAAGAACTATTTAGTATTCAGGGCCTTAATTCAGACAAAGATAGCCACTGTGACAGGCTTATGGGAGATCTTTCAGTTTCCCAAGTTACAGTGCTACATACAAGTGCTGTCTAATTGTGACATTTGGTCAGATCAAGGTGAATTATACAGAAAGAAAAAAGGAATCGATAAAATCTAGGGTTAATAATTTCTTAGATTTCCTAACAAATATGATCTGTCAGCAAAATTGGAGGACTGTAAAGAACAGTTCTTGGGCCTGTTTGATTTTAAATAATCCAATTTAGGTAGATTATGATAAGTTCGCATTATGTGAAATATATAGCTTATCAGTGAGAATACTTCAGTTTTGGGTCTAATGAGTTTTCACCTGTGTGGCTATAATGAGGGGTTTCTGACGCTTTTCTTCCAGCTGTTGATGTATTGATGGGAATCCCTACAATCATAATTTACCATGATCAAGGGTCCATTTTTCTGATGTTTGAAAGTCATGGGAGCTGTCTCTGTTCCCTCTGGGTTTGTCTATTACTGTACAACTAGTTCTCTTCTCTCGCCAACTTCCAAGTTATACTTTCTATTCAGTCGAATCCTGAGATTGTCGGCGCCTTCATATTTTTTCTATTGATAGTATTATATCTTGCTGATTGACATTAAAATGAGCTTAATAAGACCTTTATCTATTATTGGGGGATTCTAGGCATATTTATTTTCCCTGACAAAGAAGGCTACAATATTAACAAGTCTATTAGAATTAACAAGTCTGTTAAATTTTAGAAATTTAAATTTTTGAAATTATCCAAGATGAAGAGTCTTATGTAGAATTACTAAGACCTCTTTCCTTCCAGTGATGAGAGAATTATTCATTTAATTTTTTAAAGGCAGAAGTCGAATGTTTCTTGAGTGTGCTGTTTTCTCACTTTCTAAAATAACCAGAGATCACTTACCCAGCAATGCACAGGCTACTAAAATAGCTGAGGAGAGGGAGTATCTTTTTTTTTTTCTTTTTTAATGTTTACTAGAAAGAGCACAAAATACTCTGTAGTAGTGATAGGTGCATTGGCACAAAACTCACTTTTACCTGTTGTTGGGGTTTCTTCTGTATGAACTACTCAAAGAAACCAGGCTGCAAAGCTTTATGCCACATATAAAAGCAGCATTCAAATTACTTGTTTGGCTTTTATTTATTTGCATATGAAATTTGTTGTATTTATAAAAAGGGAAGTTCTTATAAAAAGCAACAAAACAGGAAAAACAAGCAAATTGTCATTTCTTCTGGTAGGTTATGATTCAGAACTTAGTTCAAAAAATTAAGTTTGAGAGATTCCATTTAATCTTGGTAGAGTTTTGATAGGAAATTTAATATGTAAAAACAAAACTATTTTATTTAAAACATTAAAAACATTATCTACCAGATACTAAAAGTAAATTTGCAGAGTGCATTGGTGTTACTGTTTATTGCATGTGTTGTATTTCAGGCTGTAAATTATTATTAATTTGTTCCATAAACACCAGTAATTTTTAATATATGTTTATGTTAAAGTATTTATCCATACTATGGGTCTTGGATTACCACTTTATTTTGAAAAAAGAGAATTATAGTTTTCATATTTAGAAACTAAGAAAAAAGAATTAAAACAAATTGAAGATCCAGATGGTTTAACATCATATGCCATTCATTTTTGCATATTTTAGTTTCTGAAATAAATTTATATTATGGTTCTGATTATGGTTTACTACTTTTGATGTAGCATTTTAAGGATTGCTATTAAGATTTTCTGGGGCCGGCTCAGTGGCGCAGCAGTTAAAATGCGCACGTTCCGCTGTGGCAGCCCGGGGTTCACTGGTTCGGATCCTGGGTGCGGTCATGGCACCGCTTGGCAAGCCATGCTGTGGTAGGCGTCCTACATATAAAGTAGAGGAAGATGGGCACAGATGTTAGCTCAGGGCCAGTTTTCCTCGGCAAAAAGAGGAGGATTGGCAGCAGATGTTAGCTCAGGGATAATCTTCCTCAAAATAAAAAAAAAAGATTTTCTAATTCACATAAATGAATGATACTAGAGATAACCTTACCTTGATTTGACCTAAGGCGTCAAATCAAAGACCATCTTTTGAGGCCAGTTTTAAAGCCTTTAAATCTAATGCTCCAATGCACTGCAGTGTTAAAACAGCAAAATCTTTTGTTCTCTTGACATCATAGTTGAAATGAAGATAGAATATTTCATTTCTCCATTTAAGTTAATGTTATACTACAAGAAAATTCCATTTTGTATTTTATCTTATCAGCTTCCCAAGTTAGAACCAACAGGGAGGAGAGAAGCAAAGCTTTGGGTATTGTCCCTCTGAAGTAATCTACAAGTAGATGGTTCATTGTTCTTAAGGGAAAGGAAAAGGATATCTTCTGACTTGGACATGGTCTCTTCTATAGATGTGTTGAAACCTGGAAATTGGAAAAAATCATATTAATTGAACTCTATTTGGATAGCGTAATTGACTTTCTACTTTTTAAGATTTTTTACAGGAATGGTTACCGAAACACTTGAAATGGATAAGCATTTTTGCCTGAAGCTTATTAAAACAGCCAGGAAATCTTTCTCCCTTACTTGGCATATGTAAAGATACTTTTCCGTAGGATATTGCCAAAGATTCATTTGGCTTGGCAATCATGTGAACTGTTTTGTGATTACTTCTTGGGGGCAGTAATTCTACTCCATGAAAATATTTGTGATTATTCTTTAAATCTGTGGTCATCTAAAAAAGATGAAGGGTTAATGTATAATTTCTTAATAAACTATTAATGTATTTCAGTGACCTAAGGAACGATATTAAATTGGTGATTTCATTAATCATCTTGCAGTCCCAATGAGGTAGACCTTAAACTCTATTTTATAAACAAAGAATCTGAGGCAAAAGCAGTTGGAAACTTAAGATCATACGTTTCAATATTTATAGAATCCATATTTGAACCCAGTTCTTCCATTGAACATTTGTTTTTTTAATGGATATAGAGTTTTAGTTTTGCCAGATGAAAAAGTTCTGCAGATCTGTTTCACAACAATGTGAATATACTTAACACTACTGAACTGAGCACTTAAAAATGGTTAAAATAGTAAATTTTATGTTATGTGTTTTTTACCACAATAAAAAAATTCTATTAGAAGTGGTTTTCTTTTTGTTTACTTACTAAATACATTTTTAGTGAAGAATAACAGGAGGTAAATGTTCATCATTTTGGTTCATTTCTCATCTGAAATGAAACTACTGAAATTTTACCACTTAAGAGGAACCTGAGTTTCTACTTAGATTTGGACTGAGCTGTAAAAAGTCTAGTTTTCTTTCCTTACTATCAGAAGATTGTATTTCTTTAAAAAAATATAGTCAATGATGTAAAGTTAAAAGATAAGATATAAATCAGAATTATGGTACCAGGGAATAAATGTATTTCAGTTTATCACTCTAAATGAGAAATCCGCTTTTCAGTAGAGATAAAACTGAAGTAAGCCTGCAGACTTTTAGAATTACATATGTGTTTTTGACTACGTAACATTTCTTTTAAAGTTAGTTATTCTATAGCTGTTTTACAGTAATGAGAGTAAAGCATTTGTGGGGTTTTTTTGAGGAAGATTAGCCCTGACCTAACTGCTGCCAATCCTCCTCTTTTTGCTGAGGAAGACTGGCCCTGAGCTGACATCCGTGCCCATCTTCCTCTACTTTATATGTGGGACACCTGCCACAGCATGGCGTGCCAAGTGGTGCCATGTCCACACCCGGGATCCAAACCAGTGAACCCCAGGTCGCCCAAGCAGAACGTGTGCAGTTAACTGCTGAGCCACTGGGCCGGCCCAAACATTTGTTTTTAAAATACTGTAAAAAGTGTGTATTTGACAAGAATTACATATTTTGGTGATCCCAAGTTATTTGTGATACCTTTTCATGTCACAGGATAGAAATATAACATCTCACTTAATTAAAAAACAACCAACCACTGGAAAAAAACCAGTATTTTTTCTGGGTTGCCCCTATGTCTGTAAAGATTTATTTTATGCACGTATATTTTCTAAAATTGTTATGCTTTATCTTTTAGATTAAAATGAGAGAGTGATAATATTGGGCCAGTGGTTTAGAATTAGGTATTTTAAATTATGAGATTTAGTGTATTTAAATTAGGAGATTTATTTATCTGTATAACTGTCTATTTATTTCGACCATAAGTGTAGAGGGTTGAGTTAATACTCTTCAGTTTATGGTACAGTATCATCTTTGGTCCCTGTCAGGCCTTTCTTCTGTTTAATTCACATTCATTCATTGACTCATTCATTTATTCTTACCTACTTCTAATTCCCAGTTTTGCAACCTCCAGCCCTATAGGAAACAATTTAAGTTTATCCATCTTGCCTTATATGTGTACATAAATTAGTCTCTTTTTCTAACCACTGGATTGGAGGTTTACTATTTTACATTGTCTAACTGGTTGAGAATTCCTATCTTCAAGTTACTTAATTTTTTTCATTTTTTTTAAGGAGAGAATCTAACCTATTTGAAGATAGGCTAGTTCAGATGAACTACTTAAGGACAAATATAAACTAATTCAGTGATTTATAAAAAGTAAATAAGTTTACCATGTTGAAAGCATTGAGAAATCTAGGAGAGTATTTACTTTTGTAACTTATTGACTTTTTAAACTCAATAAGTAATTAAAAGATAAACTTCATTTTCCATTAAGTATCCAATTTAGTTATTCTTTGCAATTGGCTATAGTGTAGCATGGGACCTCAAATGTGGCAGGGATTCAGTAAATGTTTTGATTCCATTTGATGCCACACCTATCAATTTGTAAATTGCCTTTGCCATTTGCAAAAGTTAATTCTTTCTTGGTGGCCTTAATATTTCAATATGATTTGGACATTAATCAAGCCACCAGAATTTACTTATTACAAAAGCAATAACAGATGTAGTTTCTAGTTTACAATCTAGTTGGTGACAACCCTCTCCCCTCAACATTATTGCTTTTGATTCACCATCATTGTGTGTGGTAAGTGTGTGAGGTATTATCTCCATTTTAGTAAAGGAAGGGTTGAGACTGAAGACATTAAATGGCTTAGACAAGGTTACTTTGCTGTGAAGTCATAGTCAGGACTAGAACTGGAATCTTCTGATTCCTAAGCTGATGTTCTTAATTGTATACCCATGTTTTCAAAACCTTTTCCAGAAGGAAATGAAAGGGGTAACGTAGTATGAAATGAGGACATCTTAGAGTAGCTCCATTATTAATATTTTTATATAATGGGGTACAAGAAATGTTTTATTTAAAAAAAAAAGTGCTACTCCTTTTAACAAACTTTGAAAATTATTGCTCTTTATCATTGTTATTTTTGCTTTTGTTTTGGGATGGAAGGTCTAAGTCAAATTAGTCAACGTTAACCCCACAAGAGAATGAAGAAAAAAGAGTACAATTCCTGAAAGATTTGGTGCGTTCACGTTATCCGTCTTGTCATGTCACTCCTATTACATTTGGAATAAAACTCAGACTCCTTACTGTGGCCTGAAGAACCCTCAATGATCTGGCCCTTGCCTAATTCTCTATCCTATAACACAAAGTGACATTATTTAATAACTAGTAAACTGTAAACTCCGTGAGTGCAGAGAGACTGTGTTTGTCTCATTCACTATTGAATCCTTAGTCACTTTGCGCATAGTTCACCCTTGATAAATATTTCTCTATTTCTACATGTATTATTATCCCGGCATTATTAGTATAGTTATTCCTCCCAGCTTTATTGAGATATAATTGACATATTGTGTAAGTTTAAGGTGCACAGCATGTTGATTTTATGCAGTTATACACAAAATGATTACTGCCATAGCATTGGCTCACACCTGTATCACTTCACATATTTACCATTTCTTTTTTTGTGGTAAGAACACTTAAGATCTACTCTCTTAGTAACTTGCAAGTATGTAATACAGTATTACTAACTGTAATTACTATGCTGTACGTTGGATCCCTATCACTTAGTCATCTTATAACTGGAAGTTTGGACCTTTTGACCACCTTCACCCGTTTAGCCCACCCTCCAGCCCCACTTCTGGCAACTACCAATCTGTTCTCTGTATCTATGAGGTCAGTTCAGTTTTTTTTTGTTTTTTTTTAGATTTCACGTGAGATCACACAGTATTTGTCTTTATCTGACTTATTTCACTTAGCATAAAGCCCTCGAGTTCCATCCATATTGTTGCAAACTGCAGAATATTCTTCTTTCTCATGACTGAATAATACTCCATTTTGTACGTATCATGTCTTCTGTATTCATTCGTCCATTGAGACTTAGGTTGCTTCCATATCTTTGCTGCTGTGAATAATGCTGCAGTGAATATGGGAGTGCAGAGATCTCTTTGAGATCCTGTTTTCATTTCCTTTGGATGTATACTTAGAAGTGTGATTGCTGGATCGTATGGTAGTTCTAATCTTAATTTTTTTTTTACAGCTACACATTTTTTAAAAGGATCAAAATTTAATCTATTTTTAATTTTTTGAAGAACCTCCATACTGTTTTCTATACTGGCTGCACCAATTTACATTCCCACCAACAGTGCACAAGAGTTCCCTTTCTTCCACCTCCTCACCAACACTTTTTATCTTGTCTTTTTGTTGATGGCCATTCTAACAGGTGGGAGGTGATGTCTCATTGTGGTTTTGGTTTGCGTTTCCCTGAGGGTTAGTGATGTTGAGTACATTTTCATGTACCTGTTGACCATTTGTATGTCTTTTTTGGAGAAATGTCTATTCAAGTCCTTTGCCCATGTTTTAATCAGTTTATTTGGGGCCTTTTTTGCTATTGAGTTGTAGGTGTTTCTTATATATTTTGGAAGTTAACTCCTATCAGATATATGGCTTGCAAATATTTTCTCCCATTGTGTAGGTTGCCTTTTCACTCTGTCAGTTGTTTCCTTTGCTGTGCAGAAGCTTTTTAGTTTGATGTAGTCCCACTTGCTTATTTTTTCTTTTGTTGCCTTTGCTTTTGGTGTCAAATCCAAAAAGCTCATTGCCAAGACCAGTGTCAAGGAGCTTACTTCCTATATTTTCTTCTAGGAGTTTTATGGTTTCAGGTCTTACATTCAAGTCTTTAATCCATTTGAGTTGACTTTTGTGTATGGTGTAAGAGAGGGGTCCAATTTCATTCTTTTGCATGTGGCTGTCCAGTTTTCCCAATACTGTTGAAGAGACTTTCCTTTCCTCATTGTATATTCTTGGCTCCTTTGTCGTAAATTCGTTGACCATGTGTGCATGGATTTATCTCTGGGGTCTCTATACTCTTCCATTGATTTATGTTCTGTTTTTATGCCAGTGCCATACTGTTCTGTTTACTACAGCTTTGTAATATAGTTTGAAATCAGGAAGCATGATGCCTCCAGCATTGTTCTTTCTTAAGATTGCTTTGGCAATTCATGGTCTTTTGAGGTTCCATACAAATTTTAGGATTGTTTTTTCTATTTCTGTGAAAAATACCATAAGAATGTTGGTAAAGAGTGCATAGAATCTGTAGATCACTTTGGGGTAGTATGGACGTTTTAACAATATTCACCAAATCCATGAGCATGTAATATCTTTTATTTGTGTTTTTAGTATTTTTCATCAATGTCTTACAGTTTTCAGGGTACAGATTTTTCACTTCCTTGGTTAAATTTATTCCTAAGTATTTTTTTTTTGGTGCTATTATACGTAGAATTAAAAAATTTTTCTCTTTCTAATAGTTCATTGTGAATGTATAGAATGATTTTTGCATATTGATTTTGTATCTTGCCGCTTTACTGAATTGATAAGTATTTATTGAATGAGTGAATGTTGAATGAATAATGAGTTACCAAGAAATGACTAATTTACTTTCACTGTCCTCTGAGAAAAACTCAAAGTATATACATTTGATGAATATTTCCATAAAAAATAATTTTGTTATAGTACATCATATTAGTTGGAATAACGTTGTAGACTTGATTTAAAAAGTGTTTTACCAATTCTTTGCACGTGATTGCTTTAAAACCCGTAACAAATTTGTGAAGTTTGTAGTGTACCCCACTTTATAAATGACGAAACAGGCAGAGTTGACACTTGCTCAAAGCTGCTTACTAGTAAGTGGCAGAATTGAGATTTGAACCTAGGCCCATCCATAACTAAGTCAGCACTACTCTCCTTTGCTGCTTCCTAAATTAATGCTCAAGTTGTCTGGAAAATTCACTTCTGGTGAACAGATATTTTTCCCAATCATGCTGGATAAATGAGGTGTTACTGTAATAGGTGCTAATTAAATGGAGCAGAGAGTAAGTGCAAAAGAAATTAAAGAAGGAAAAGGTGTGTGCCGAAGTCATCAAGGAAGCTTCCTGAGTAACCGCGGGCCTTTAGTTCATTCAGATAATGCTATGAAAGTGTTCTGAATACGGGACCTTTCAGGGTATGTGGGACACAGCTAAGTATAGAGGAGAGTAGAGGTATTTCAGTTTGGAGGAAGTGCTTAGAGGCTGGGAGGTGTTGTGGGTATCCTGAAAGAAATAGAGAGGACTAATGTGAGTGAAAGAGAAGATTTATATTGGAGAAAAGTAGGATATTTGTTGGAAAAGTGGGCGAGGATGATTTGGGGCAGTTATAGAATCTATACAGAATTTAATTTTTTCTGTGGTTGCCAGGAGCGTTGGCCTTGTGGGATGAAGTTCGATCCAGTAGCAGTGTGCGGTTTTTAAATTAGAATAGTGCAGCATTGGTGGCACACTGAGTAAGAGTGGCAGTTCTGGCCCTAGGCTTGAGTTCCACCTCTCCTGCTTGGTAGCCTAGGGGCCTGGAATGTTATTTCACTTACTGGCCTTCAGTTTCTCCTCTGTGAAATGCGAGTTGAACAGTATTACCTTTTGCCCAATGCCAGAGATTCTGATTCAGTGGGTCTAAGGTGTGGGGCAGGAATACACCCTCCTCCCATACGCAAATGTGGAGAGAATGTTATAAGAAACCCCTGTGTATCCATCATCCAGCATCAATAATTACAACTCATAGGTAATCTTGCTTAATAAATATTTCTAACCACTCCTCCTCTGGGGGTCCCCTCCCCACAACTCCACCTCTACAAACTATTATTTCAAAGCAAATCAGATTTATTTACCCCTCCTCTGTGATCCTAGAGCATTTTGTATTTTCTCAATGTTTTCTGTCTTGGCCTCACGTGAAAAAAATTGAATTAATCAAACTCCTCAGATAATGGCGCTCTGTCAACTTTGGCAAGTATGTCTCCTCTCTTGTTTTATTTAAAATAGTTCTAATTTATCCACAATTTCCGTTCTCATTCTCTGCCTCCATAGACATCCATACTAATGTTTTTGGATATGTCTGTATCTTTAAGAAATTATGGTACTGTTTTATGCACATGTGTTTTTGATTTATATAAACGGTATTCTGCTATAGATCTGGTGGGTTTTTTTTCACTCAACACTCTAAAAATGCCTTTTATAATGGAAAACTTCATACATATACAAATGTGTTGAGAATAGTATAACAAACCCCCATGTATCCATCATCCAGCATCAACAATTATCATCTCAGCTAATCTTGCTTAATAAATATTTCTAACCACTCCTCCCCTGAGGGGCCCCTCCCCACAACTCCACCTTTACAAATTGTATTGTTTCAAAGCAAATCTGAGATTTTTTTTCTGTAAGCATTTCAGTGCTCAGTACTTTACAAAAAAAATCTGTCCATTGGAATCTCCGTGTGTACGTTTCATAACTTGTAACTACTGCAGGTATTTCAGAGATGCGTTTACCACGTTGCACATATCTGGTCCTCTGGGGATGGTCACCTGGATTGCCTGTAACTTCCTGCCACCGCAAACAACTCTCTGCTTTCCATTTTCATACATGTCCTCTTGAGGACTTTTGGGAGAAATTTTGATTTTCCAGAGGAAGATCTCTGGATCGTAGGGCATATACACACTTCATTTCACTAAGCACTGCCAGCTTGCTTTCCAGAACGGCCGTACCATCTCACACTCTTAAAGCAGTACATGAGATTTCCCTTTCATCCGTTTCCACTGCCACTTGGTATTACCTCACATTATGTTTTTGTTGGGCTAATATTTTTAAAGTAGTATGTCACTACTTAAATTTTCATTTCTCTAATTATTAGTGAGGTTGGTTCTCTCTTCATATACTTGTTATCTGTTATCCTTAGAGCTTCCCATTCTTGCTGTTTCTTCTGTCTAGACAACTCATTCTCCTTATTCACTTGGCTCACTCACTTCATTCAGATCTCTGTGTAAATATCGTATGCTTGACCATTTTATCTGAGTCCTCTTCATCACCTTCTGTCTTTGTTCTGCTTTATCTTTCTTCATAGTATGTATCACAACAAAACATAGTATATTAATTTTATTACATATTTATTAGTTTGTTTATTTCCCCTGCTTAAGTTCTTTGAAGGCAAGAATCTTATCTTTGTTGTACATACCTGTAACCACAGCACTTAAAAAAGTAGATATTCAATATTTTTGCTGAGTGAATAGCTGTGAATCACTATTTATATCCTTTGCAGGTTTTCCCTACTCAGCAGGAGTTCCTTGAATATTGCAGATATTAATTCTTGCTGATTTTAGACCTTGTAATCTGTTAATTTTGTCTATGGTATCCTCCTTTGGTAAGGAATCCTTAATTTTCAAGTGGTTAAATTGTCACATTGCAACACATAAATCAACACGTTGTGGTTTGTGGTGTTGTAGTCTGAAGAAAAACTTTTCTACCCTGATGTCACAAATCCCCCTACGCTTTCTTCTATTTGCTTTACAGTTTTATATTTTATATTTGGGTCTCTATCCTTCAGGAGTTTGCCTTTGTATAGGGTGTGAAGTGTAATGTTTGATTTTCTTTTTCTTCCTGTAGAATAAAAGCACTTTGCACTTTTCCTGCTGATTTGTAGTGTGTACACCCTTACCATATACGAGTTCTTTCTCATATTTCGTTGATCAGTCGTCTGTTTCTGTCTGGTATCACAATGTTTTTATGACAGTGGCTCTTGGCACTATGTTCGAAAGTTTGTTTAGGGAAAGTCCTCCCTTTTTTTAAAAATTGACTTAGCAACATTCATGGTAGCAGCAAATACAATCAAGTAATGAACTTAAGAAAGGATGCACAAGACTGTTATAAAAGAAGACATAACTAGTAGGAGAGAAATACCATGGGATGACAATGTTATAAAGATGTCAATTATACCCCAAATTAATCTATAAATCCAATGCAAATTTCAGTAAGATTTTTGCAGACCTCAACACATTTATTCTAAAATTTATTTGAAAGACTTGCAAATATGTCAATTTTTAAAATGTATACAGTCATATGCCACATAATGACATTTCCATCAACGACAGACCACATCTACTACAGTGGTCCTATGAGATTAGTTCCATAGAGCCTAGACGTGTAGTAGGCTGTACCATCTAGGTTTGTATAAGAACTCTATGATGCTCACACAACAATGAAATTGCCCAACAAATGTATTTCTTAAAACTTATCCCTGCCATTGACACTTGACTGTATTTTCATATACTTTGTATACTGTGTTTTCTCGTGACTAGTTTTTTCATTCTCATGAATGGGCAGTTGAATGGAGACGGCAGAGAAGAGGGAAGAGAGCAGCAGAGATAAGTGTTTTGATTAGCTGTGATAGAAATTGTGGTGGCAGCAAGTAGCACTCTCAACAGAGAAACAGAGAAAGAAGATAGAAAAGTGAGGCATTGTTGGATAAATACATACTCCTTCCTCAACTCTGGGAAAGTGAATGTGGTAAGAACAGAGGACAAACAGCCACCTATAATGTTCTTTTGTATGGTAACTTTCCTGTGTCACGTTAATGACATATACCATGTCTGTTCCAAGAATTTATATGGAATACTTAACTATCTGGGGGGTAACATCTATAGCAGGTATCTCTGAGATGTAAATATAGCTCAGTAATTGATGCTCATAAGTAATGGTGAAACTGAGTAATCAGGAAGAGCTTTAAATATATATTTTTTTGAATATCTAAGTGACTTTATTAAATGATTCATGAATTGGGCAACATCCCATCTAGCAAATGAAAGGGAACTCCTTAAATATGTTCTTGATGTTATGTTTAAAGTGGCAGATAAATGGGTGTTAGAGTTTCAATAAAAACTAGTTAAAGTAAAAATAGTACCTTGGGTTAGTGCTCTTCCATTTGGAAAACAAGTATATCCAGAGAAGTGCATTCCTTCACTTTTCACAGAGTCAAACTTTTATTCTGTCTGTTTTATTTTATTCTGCATGTACAATTGGGTATACTCACAGTCTGAACACAAAATGAAACCACTCTATGTTTTTATGGGGACTGCAAGTTGAAGAAAAATGGATTTGAGGGAAATGACCCTCCATACTCTACTACCAACAATAATCATCCACATTAACGTCATTATATTAACTGGTCATTGTGAATCTTTCTTTTTCCAGAAAGCCAATAACTTTCTCAAGGGACAAATATATATATATATATTCTTACCAACAATGTGTAACAGTTTGGGAAGAAGTTATATAATCTCAAACAAGATGCTAACTACTCATTTGTAACTCGTATAGAAGCTTCTTTCAGTTATTCAGGGTGGCTCTTTTTTTCTAAATGGATGAGCATTAAAAGAGATTTGTTTTAATTTATTTTTACAAACTTTTAATTAGCCAAAATAAACGGTTTCTGGCTTTAAATTGATTTTTTGCATAGAAGAGAGAAAATATGTGTGCAAATAATTGTAATGCTTTTAGAGGGATACTAGCAAGGTGTTGTGGGGTTTCAAAGGTGGAAGAAAACACTTTTGCTGGTTACATTGGGGAAGGATTCATTTGAACTGAACATTTAAAAGTAAGTAGAATTTTGATATTGTAATTTTATGTGCACATGAGAAGATAGCTGAGTCACAGTTTTTGTCTGTTCTGTGGTGTTTGGCTTTTATGCATACTTAAAGGGAAGAGACCCTCCGTGTATTTCTACCATGTAGTGCACATTGTGCCAGACCTTTTATTTACATTGGTATACTTTACACTTACAACAAGCATATGAAATACCTCTTATTAACTTTATGTGATGAGGAAACAAAAATTTAGAGAAGTAAAATACCTGCTCAAGGTCATGTAACTAGTGCCTAGGGTTGTTTCCCTATTACGATAATCTTAGGATATCCATTTCCTAGCTAGTATGTGAATGTTTCCAGCACAGTTAAGATGATTACTACTTCAAGAATAAGACACAGACTCTGCCTCAATACCACAAATTATTGTTAAGCCTCTTCTAATTTTTAATGTTTAAAAGGGTTTGCCAGTGACTGATGGAAGCCCATTATCTCTGCCCTCCAGCATCCCCCTTGCTCCTCTTTCTCCACCGCCTCTTTTCAGCAGGGTGTGCCATCCTTGTGAAAGAGTGTTGTAGTTGTTAAATAGAAGGAGGGTAGGTTTTCTAGTCCAGGATGAGAATGAATTGGCAGGATTAGAATTATTCTCTTGGCCTTGATGTGGAGAGAATGAAATCAGGCCCAGGGGAGTAAAGAGACTGATGTTCAGCTGGAAAGCAGTGAACTCTTACCATGTGTCTGTGTAGTTATAGTTCAGCTCTGGAGGGCTGCAGTTTAGTTCTCTTAGCAGTATTTCTGACAAGGCCTTCATGCCATGGATACCTGCTAACTCTAGTAAGATTCTAATGCTTAATTAGAATGTAAACCAGGATATTTTATGTTCTTTTTGCTGTAGTTCATTTCTCTTTTATTTTTTATTAATATTTGGTAAAATCTTTTTGAAAATTCCAATGAGTAATATAGGATTTGGCATATGGTATTGTGCAGTAAATCTTTGTTGAATGAATGCCTGAATGTGTCAGCAGTACTGAGAACTGAGGGAAGGAAGGGTTTTTTTCTTTGTTCAGACCATAACTTTAAATGAAGATCAGGATGCCCCAGTGGACCAGAGTAGGGGTGGAGCAGCGGGCAAAGTATAAAAACCCAAAAAGGAAGTGATATCCATGTGCATAGAGTCAGATTCTGTTGGACCAATTGTCCATTTTTCATCATTGAACCTTCGCAATTTTTTGTTTCATTTTTACTAAGGTATTTGATTCCTTACAATGACATTGATGAAATGATTCAGGAAACCAAAACGTCATATCTGTGATCTCATGCCCTGCTAGAGAGTTCCATTGTTTGCTTGTTGTCTGAGTTGGAAGAGTTCTCAGGAAGTTAAGAAAGATACTTGGGAATATTTTTAGATCCTGTGATTCTCAAGCCCAATGGAGAAGGAATTAAATAGCTGACTTATTATGAAACATAGGGATTGGCTCATCATGTTCTGTCGCTGTGACTAACCATCCCATCAAGTAGTAGTCTTCATATTTTTTGTGGTACCCATGCAAACTTGATTAATAGCTGGCAAATTTTAGGTCTCCTACTATTGTGACTATTTTGTAAAATCTATCAAATGGTATTAAGCTGGGTGGCTGATAAATGTACTAGAGAATGTGGCACTGAGCCTGTCTGTACATCTGGTAGCTTTTTTCCTCCTTAGCTTTGTTTTTAAACCAGTATTCTACCTCATATTTTGTTTCCTGATGATTATATTACCTGGCAAGTATGCCTGTGATTGTGGAAACAGCATAGCAGAAAGAAAACCCCTGGTTATTGATGGTATTTGTGTGTGTGTTTTAATCAGATCTAGTTTTACTTTTACATGGAATAATCAGGCAGCGTGTATAACAGTTCAACAGTGAAATGCATCTTACCAGTTAAAAAATCAGTATAGAGATTTGTTTTTCCTATCGCTAAACATCTACTGCACTGAATGATGGTTAAAGGCAAGTTGTAAATTCTAAGAGTGCATGACTGATGGCATTTTAAAGTAGAACAAAAATTTTGTTCAGAAGAGAAGAGAAGAGAGGGAGATGCCTTGATATTTATCTAGTCAGCTTTCTTGCCTTTCTTCAAGGAGATGGTAAACACTAGTGATGTCTTTGAAATCCTGAGGCATTATTTTTGCATTACTTTTGTTGAAATTTTATACAAACCTCTAAACAGTAGCTAACAGTCTAGCTTGAAAAGCTTAGCATGGGTGCTTTTTAGCACGTGAAGCTTTGGTGTTAGGAATGAATCTGACAGCCGAAGTTTGACTTCTTCACAAGTTGTAGCAAAGGCTGTTGTGCCATCATTAGGATGTTTTGTGATACAGATTTCAAATTGTGATGTAAGCAATCGGCGTGGAACCCAGGGAAGACCATTTGGAGGGACTACTCTGATACATTTTCCACCAGTGCATGGTAGTGGTGACTTGCACAAGGTGGAGATGGGGTTGCTAGTGCTTCAAGGATGGCTTTTAGTTTAGGGAAACTCTGGAGCTCCGAACAGGTGTTACCAGAGTTTATGAAAAAAGTGCAATCTACGTGAGGTCTCAGCCCAGAAGTACAATCTGGGCTGTATTAACTGTATTTTTTATTTCTGTATTGGGCTGGCTGTATTCTTCCTGGCTAGGCACAGATTGCCCCTCCCAGGGCTCCCTAATTCCTAGACATCTCTAGGATTCCTAGAGACAGCACTTCCTTGTGAGTGTGCCTTTCATGTGCAAACCACCCAGTTGGGAGCCCTTACTCAGCACCTTTATTGAGCTCTCACAGGTCTGCCTTAATGGCACCCCAGAGCTAGCCAGGTAGCAGCTAACTAGGGTGGTCCCTATGCTCCAGAGCCTGCTGAAATTATTCAGACTAGCCAATCCTGAACTACTTGCCCTGCCCTGCCATTCCTGAGAGAACTACAATAAAGGCTTGTGCCATGTTTTCCCCTTGCTCCTTCTGCCTCCTTGTGCTTCCCCATGTGGCCCTGTTTGGTGTGGCCTACCCCTGCCCCTCCTCTGGGAAATTAGGAGTCATAAACTCTTCTTTCAAAGGCAGTTCTCTCCATGTCTGCCATCTTACTATACTGGGTGAAAACAAATTCTGGGTACATTTTAAAACATGGGACCAGCTCTCCTCTAGACTCTTCTGACCTCCCTCTGGCCAAGCCTCAATTCGAGCTCATAATCAAGATGGGTAGAAAGATCTTGGGCACCTATGGTGTTTCCACTGTTATTGTGAGAAGCCATGTCCTGGACCTTTTCCCTCCTCTCCCCCTTTGTTATGGCTGTTGAGAAGTCCATGGAGGGCATCTGTTTTGAGAAAAAGTAACAGGTGTGGCTGGATGAAGATGGGGATTTGCCCCCTCCTTCGGGATTGGCTTTAGCTCTTCTTGGAGGATGGGGAGATGTAGTGGGGGAGTGGAGGAGCAGAGGTGGCTGTGAGACTGGAGAAGGGGAGCTGGGTAACCTCTGAGGGCAGTCCAGCAGCAGTCCCTCACTGCTGCAGAAGGCACAGAGCCAGATCCCCTGGACTGCGGCTGCTGAGACCTGAAAGCAGCCCGTGGAGCTCTGCAGCAGGAGGTTATCGTCATACTTTGTTTGGAAACCTATGGCGACCTCGCATCCCAGTGTCTAAACAAGGATGCTTCAATAGAAACACTGTAGGAATAAACATAATAAATGTTTACGGAAGAAAGGATGATGATATATAATTCTGGCAAAAAGATATTCATGTTTTTATGGAAAATGTAAATGAAGGAAAAATGAAGAAAAATTACAAATTTAGTGTTCATTAAATATCACTTCTATTTTGGGGCTGGCCCCGTGGCCGAGTGGTTAAGTTCGCGTGCTCTGCTGCAGGTGGCCCAGTGTTTCGTCGGTTCGACTCCTGGGCGCGGATGTGGCACTCCTGGGCGCGGACATGGCACTGCTCATCAAACCACGCTGAGGCGGCGTCCCACGTGCCACAACTAGAAGGACCCACAACGAAGAATATACAACTATGTACCTGGGGGCTTTGGGGAGAAAAAGGAAAGAAATAAAATCTTTTAAAAAAAAAAAAAAAGTCACTTCTATTTTAAGCAAGAGATTTAAGTAAGGGGTTTATAGCAATGTCTAGATTAGAAATGGCCTGAGAAGTTTACATTAGAATTTCTGTGGCCCAAAGTGCTTTTATGTGTTTAAGGAAGCTACAGACTTATTTACGATGGCATTACTTGTAGCTATGTATTAGGGAAGACCCTAGTCAATTCATTTCTTACATAGATTCCCCTCAGGATTTAGTTTGGTTGAATATTGACAAGTTGACATATTCTGTTTTCATGTGTGCCACTGCTGGGAATATTTGAAATGCAAAATTTGTATTCTTACCATAGTTGTGTTAATAAATTTAACTAATGTAGAACGTCAGCTCAGAGCTTGCCCGTGATGCTGGTGAAAGCCTCATCCTCCACCGACTCCCTGATCTCTGAAGTCTCCGTCGCTTTCCTTTGAATGTGGAGAATCTCCTCTCCTCCGTTTCCCCCCAGAGCCTGAGCTCTGCTTCCAGTGCGAGGCTGGTTGGGAGTTGCTGGTGACCTCTGGGCTGAGCCTACTAAGCCAGCATTCAAAGCTAATTGATGTCTCTGTTTTCTTTTTCTGTCACTGTTATCTTTTATTTTTCTCAGCTTTTGTATGAGATTTTCTTTGCTAGTCAGCCGCTTCACATCTGCTCATTTCAGTTAGCCCACTGAATTCTCTCTCTACGGTACATAGTCATATTATAGCCACAATGAAAATCCCTGATAGTTTCTTTCTCCATCCACTCCTACTTATGTAAATTCCTAAAAAATCTTTCTCTGATATAATGTGTCGCTATGAGCTGCCCTTGTCTCTTTTCCCTGCCTTTTTCAGAAATATAATTTCATAGTTATTTGCTTAATGTCAGGGAAAGTGTGAAGGTCTGTTATCAAAAAGAAAAACATAAATACATGATGAAAAAACATGCTTACCATCCAGAGGGTGGTGCAAAAGAGTTCCCAGGGGCTTACAAGATTAGGACTCAGATCAGAAGCAGCACCAACATGCTTCAGCTGCCCATGGACAGCCCATTTTATGTGGAAAGACTGCCTCACGAATGCTCCATTGGTGGGTTCTGGTACCTTTTAGGTAGGCTTTGTGAATTGTTTGGGTGTAGGTTTTATGTCTTATGGTTGGAGAGACACTATACTGGAAAACTCTCCCATTTTAGGGAATATGTAGAATAAAAGAGAAAAATGAAAATAGGAGTAGAATTATGAAGTTTATTTGGTTGAGGACAAAAGAATTGAAGCAGTAAAAAAGGTAAAAATAATGAGGTGGAACATCTTGAAATGTACGGTAAGTTGATTTATATGAGATGGATTTTCATATATTACGCTTGTTTAAAATGGATGGTAAAGGAGGAAACGGCAGTATTATTCACTAGTTTAAATGTCATATATTTGATTGCAGAGGTCTGTGCAAATTGCCAAGAGGCAAGTTGGTGGATTGGGGATTTGATTTCGTTTTACTTATAAGTAGCCTGTTACTGATTCATGGACGTTAGACTCCTGGGTCAGAGATGAAGGACTTTAATTACTCATGGCGCAGCCAGCAGCATGTGTATTAACACATTTGCTTCAGTTCTCCTTGCCCCCAAGTCCCATGGAGATGATACAATGTGGTACAGATAGATGCTGTATATACAGTGTGTTGCTGCTGAGGAGCACCAAAGATGGGGACTCCATTTCTTTTATAGTAAGCAAGACTGTTCCTTGTCCTGGAGGGTGAATTCACCTCATCCTTCAGGGTTGCTCACTGCAAACACAGCCCTGAGAAGTGGCCCTGGGAAAGAATGATCAAGGTCTTGTATTCCTGGCTTACCCGGCAAGACACACAGGACTGTGAGAGACCCATGGAGAAGTGTCTCCCAACAGGTTGTATTAAGAGTCATAAATACGTTCCTATTTTCCTTAAATTTTAGAACTGTGAATATAGTTTTTAAAGACCCGTTAACTAAAGGAAATTTTAAAATGGAAAATTCTTCTAGTGAGATTCAAGCCATATATTTCCTTAATTGTGCAAAAATTACAAAATTTATATGAAAGTTCCTATTACCAGTGAAGTCATTATGTTAGGCAGTCATGCTGCAAATAGTTTTGGGGTTCTTACTATTTCGTAGACTCTGGGAATTCAAAGATTAAACACAGCTCTTTTGTGCACTCAGGATCAAATGGAGGGACAGGTAAATTATGTTATTAATGCCATGGTATATTAATAAAAACACTATTAAATTAGTGTAATAAATGCTATGATACCCAGGATGCTGTGGAAACACAGAAGAAGGGCACCCAACTCGGCATCCAGTGAGGAGATCAGGAAAAGTCTTCCTGGGCCGGCCCGGTGGCGCAGCAGTTAAGTTCACACGTTTAGCTTCGGCAGCCCGGGGTTCGCTGGTTCAAATCCTGGTTATGGACATGGCACTGCTTGGCAAGCCATGCTGTGGCAGGTGTCCCACATATAAAGTGGAGGAAGATGGGCGCGGATGTTAGCTCAGGGCCAGTCTTCCTCAGCAAAAAGACGAGGATTGGCATTAGATGTTAGCTCAGGGCTAATCTTCCTCAAAAAAAAAAAAAAGTCTTCTTGGAGGACCATACCTTTAAGTTGAGTCTTAAAAGATAAAAAGTTAGCAAAATTGGTAGTAGAGGATGGGCATACTGGCAGAGGGACTAGAAAGGACAAATACACAAGACATAAGGAGGTTTATTGTATTCAGCAACCTGCCCGTACTGTAGGAGTATTGCAGCAGTAATAGCTCATGTATGGGGAAAATGTCATTGAAGAATTTTATGCATGGGAATGATAGAACCAAATTTGTTTAAGTTAAAAAAAAAAAATCACTTTGGGAGCCAGCCCAGTGGCCCAGCGGTTAAGTTCACACGTTCTGCTTTGGCAGCCCGAGGTTTGCTGGTTTAGATCCCAGGTGTGGACCTACGCACTGCTGTCAAGCCATGCTCTGGTTGGCGTCCCACATATAAAGTAGAGGAAGATGGGCACGGATGTTAGCTCAGGGCTAATCTTCCTCAAAAAAAGCCCCCCACTATGTTGGCCCTGAGGTTGGAAGACAGATAAGGTTGATGCTGGAGGTGTGGAGACTCCTTACTAAGTTATAGTGGTGATTCAGGTACGATTTGTTAAAGGACTGAACTAAGGCTGTGACAAAATAGGTGAAGAAGAGGGGACCAATTCAGGAAAGATTTGAGGAGCAGAATTGACATTAATGGGAAGATAGCATAAGGAAAAGATCGTAGGGGAATTAATATCTGAAACTAGTTCAGACCTGAGTATGTTGAGTTTGAGTTGCCTATAGGAGATCTGGGTGGGGATGATACTGGGTTATATTTAGAATTTAGGAGAGTTTTGAATGCCAGGATACAGGTTTGGGAGTCATTCATTCAGCAAATGAATATCTACTGTATGTAAGGCACTCTGCTAGGTGCAGAGGAACCAGCATTGGACAAGAGTTGTTCTCATGCAGTTTATATTCTCATGAGACACAGACTCAAACAGACAAATTGCAAATTCTTTTCTGAAAGTGCTGCCTGTCATAGATTCCAGAGCTCTATCTAGTGTTGCCCGACTCCAGAGGACATTGTTTACGTAGAATAAAGTGAGCAACTTGAGGGTTTTGTTCAGGATAATAGGAGTTAGCCAAGGAGAGAGTTGAGGGGAGGGAGAGAGAGTTGTTTCAGGCAGAGGAAACAGCATGTTCCAAGGCCCTGAGGCAAGAGCGATCTTATTATGTTTAAAGAACAGAAAGACTAGTGAGGTTGGAGCATACTGAACCAGAGGGAGAGTGGTGTGAAGTGAAGCTAGAGAAGTCGACAGGGGCCCGAGTAGGTAGCAGCGTGTAGGCAGGAAAGCATTTTGGAGTTTATTCTCAAACAACAGTAAGTATTGAAAGGTTTTAAGGAGGGTGCTATGGGATTATATTTGTGTTTTAAAAAGATCATTCTGACTTGTGCAGGTAGATGTTTTGGAGGGGGCAGAAGTGGAATCTGGGAGACCACTTAGGATTCTACACTGGTGATAATGATGGATTAGACTAGATGGTGATAGTGGTGATGGATGAAAGTTGGTAGAGTCATCTTATTTTAAAGGTAGATTGGACAGAACTCAGTGATTGTCATTTATCAGGGTATCATATTGTTGTTGGAGTCATCCAGAGTGAGGAGAGAAAATGGAGGATGAAATCCTGTGCGATATGTACATTTAAGGGATAGGCTGTGGACAGGATTCCACAAAGGAGAGACAGAAGTGACTAGAAAGAGGAGGGAATCAGGAGAGAGACCACAAGTCAAGGGATCGAAGTTGAGAAGGGAACTATCTATATGCTGAAGAGTAAGTAGGAAAATGATTAAATACATGATGCTGAAAGTTAAGGTGGAGTATGATGGTGTTTTTAAAGAATATTTAGGGACATCAGAAAATGTAAATAATATAATATTAGTTAAGGAAAAGTATTATGTAAATTTACATATTCAACATGAATCCCAAGTGTTTAAGAATATGCATACATTAGTGTGTGTTTATGAAGCAAAAATATTCAAAGGCAGTACATAAGTATATTAATAGCTTTATCTGGATGGCAGAATTCTTTTATTTTTAGTCTCTTTGTGCATTTTAAAATTATATGAGTATGTATTAATATTAAGAAAATTATTTTTAATTTTGATTTAATTTTACCAGTGTTTTACAAACACATTGTTTAAAGAGTGCCAAAGAGTTCTGTGAGGCTCATAATGGGAACCTGCTTTGTCGACTGTCTCCTTTATCCCATTGCCTGTTTCTTAGGGACAACTCCCTTCAGATTTTTTAGCTGATTCTTTTGCTATTTACTGTCATATCTCCAAATAACAAACTTATATTGCTGCTACTTGATTTTTTTAGACACTGTCTATTAACTTCCCACAGTGGAAGATGAGAATTTTGTTCTTCCCACTCGTCCTGTTTTCACAGCCAAATCCACATTTCTTGCCTTCCCATCCTCCCACTACAGTTATTCTAATTTTGGTTAGAGTAGTATTTAATGTTTACACTATTCTAATTATGTAAATGTGCTTCATAGCTCTGCTGTGTAGTAGTAGTCTGTGATTACTTTTTCTTTCTTGTACTCAGTTTTGTTTTTCCTGGAATATATTTAGTTGTTAAAAGGTAGCTTAATTTTCTGTGTACTTGTTAATTTATCCCCAAACTCTGCCCTTTGTGTTTGTGTAAATATCCTCTTAATTATCGTATTAATTTCATTTTCTTGAAGACCTGGCTCTCAGCTTCCTCTGACCTGTTCTAATTATCCTGGGTTCTCTTCTGGTCTTCTGCAGAGTGGGTACCTGAGACTCTCCCTTCCCCATCATCTCTGTCATCCTAGGAATTCCTTTTGCTTCTTTCTTGTGTCCGATGCCCTTTTACCTGATTTCCTCTTTGTTGGGTCCTCATTTTGGTGGAGCACATTCTCCAGCATCCTGAGTATTTGGTGGCTTCTTTTGACCTAGAAAATCATGGGCAATTTTATTGAGTTAGTTCTTTGAGTTCCTTCCCTCAATTCTTTCATATTCTCTTTCTCTGTTTTTAGAATTCTTGTTTTCTTTGGATGTTGTAGGAATTTGGACTGGTCCTCTCATTATATTATCTTTTCTCTTCAATTATTTTCCACGTCTTTCTTTTTGGTTAATACTTTAGCGGGAGTTTTCCTCAGTTTTGTCTTCCAACCCTTTGTAGATTAAAAAGAATTCTCCTGTTACTGGACATCTACTTTTTTTTCATATCATCCTGTTCTTGTTCATGGATGCTTATATTCTTTTATCTCTTTGAGGGTTATTAATGGTAGTTTTTGGAAATTTTCCTCTCTTTACATTTTATCTATTTCTTCCAAGTTACCCTTTTTTGTTTGCTTGCTTTGGTCTGTCTTTCCTGTTTCAGGCTTTTGTTAAATGTGTGAGGACCCTTGGCTAATCTGTTCACTTAAGCATTCTAAAAAGAGTTCTAAAAAGTTGACTAGTAGTTGTGTGTCTCTGGCTGAGGCTTGTAGATTTATGAGTTTCAGTCTCATACTGTGGCTTTCTGGGTAATCTGGCCGGTCTGTTCTATTGGGGAACCTCTGGTGTCCATATTTTTAGGTGTTTTATTTTAGGCTGCTTGGATTCTCCAGAAAAGACTCTTTGTTACTTGCCTGAGGAATATAAGCCTGTCTTCAGTGTTTTGGAAGCCAAATTGGGGAAGCACATAACCTTTCTCTTTATTCCTCTTTTTTAAAGTGTGATCTGTCTGTTCTAAACTTGCCTGATGTCATCCAGTAATAATAAAACCATTTAAAAAATGAGCTCCAGAAAATGAACCTCTAGTGTTCTGCAGGGGTCAGGGAGGGACATTCACCTAACTGGAGTGAGAGAGAGGTGGAGTGGGGAGTTGGGAATCTAACAGCTTTTCAAATAGATTTTTAACCAATCCTCCTGTTTGTAATCCTTCTTTGTCTTTTGGAGATTCCGTCATGCAGATTGAGTTATTTTTGCTTTCCTTTTTGCCTGCTTGCTATTCAGATTTCTGGAGTCTGAAAAGTCGTTTACCATAATTTTGTTGTTGTTGTATCATCTCCTGGATTCTTTGTGAATTTAAGACTTAAAAAAAAAATCCTTTTGCTGTCATTTTTGTGGGAGAGTGTGCCTATAAATGTAAGTTCAGCCCACCATCTTTAACCATCAATCTGTCATCTTAATTTTTTTGAAGACATGATCTTTTTCCTTTTCCAACATATACTGGTTGATAACGGCATATTCCTAATTGATAGGCCCTCCTTTTAGAAGGTCTAGTGAATCTTCCTCTGTCTATTCACAAGTTCTATTTCAGCTAAAATCTCTTATGACTTATTCAGACCGTGTCTTTTGATATCTTGCATGAAGAGCTAGTGGTTAATGACAGCCACAATAGGTAATCCAAAGAAATGTCTGAAATTTCAGTATAGCTGTTTAGGCTGTAATAATAGCAACAGTGATAGTAAAAATAGCGTAAATAGCTTACACTTGCATACTAAGTGCCAGGCACAGTCTAAGCTCTCCACTTACGTATTAGCACTTTAAACCTCACACCAACTGTGCAGAACAGGTGCTATTATTCTCCCCCTTTGTAGATGAGGAAATTGAGGCAGAGAAAGATTATGTCACTTTGCCTTGGTCAGCACAGCTAAACTAGGAGGCAGAGGAGTAGGAACAGAGCCCACTCTTAACCAGTGTCTCCTACCTCCCTGTGCTGTGGGGATTCTCTCTCTTGGTTGAGATAAAGATTTTAATTTCCCCCATCAGGCAGAATGATCAATTTTCTTTGTCCACTACAATTTAAATATATCTCTTTAGGCGTTATTTGTTACAAAGAGTCTATAGATGTAAAAACAGTATTTTCCTTTGGTGATTTATCTGAAGACAAGTTATTTATTTCCTTAGATTTTTCTAGCATGTCCTAAAAGGCTTGACTTTTCTTCCCCCTTGTACAATGGATATATTTCTGAGGATCCTCTTTTATTCGTTCAAAATTTTTTTATTGATTTAAACTTTTCAAAGACTGTTTCCTACTTCGTTATACTGTTATTCAAGCATGTGGTAAATTTCTGACAAAGTGGAGAGCTACAGGAAAATATCCACTTTTCAGATTTCAATTTCAAATATTAATTATCTTGGAAGGGAATTATCCATATTTTGGTATACTTGGAACAGATATTTCATTAAGAACTTATTGAACAGAATCAATTAATTAGCTGAGTTTAGTCCTTTAAAAACATAAACAGACTTTTTGTTTCCTTTCTTTTAGTTAGGGGTTGGAACAAGGATACTCTTAAAGACAAGCAGCTAATTATTTAACTCCCTTCCTGCATTAAGACATGAATAATTAACTAACTTTTTAGAATTAAACATGCCCTGCTTTACACTTTGCACTCTCCTAACTGTTTGAATTTTGAAAGAAAGAAGAATCAAGTTTGTTATTTTTATTGTTATCAAGTAAATTTTAAGAGTATTAGACATGGTTGTATTCAAATGTACATACAAAAATATATTTATTTGCCTAGTTCTTTAGGTTTTATTTACTGTGACATGTTAAAAATATTAAAAAGAATTTTCTATTTATATAAACAAATCATAGAATCAAGTTTAATTTTTTTAGTTGATTTACAGATTTTTACTCTTCTTCTGATGACTGTAATGTTCTTTCCTCCTTTCAAGTTTTTGCCTGTTTTCTATTTTAAAACATAGCTCTCTCATTTCTTTTTAGAATTTACTTATCGCTTATTTCAGCTCACTCTTGTAAGAGTGATGCTAGGGATCTTAGAACTTATGTGTTCCTACTATATTTGAGGCAATGTTTTGTTTCTCTGGAATTGTGCTTTTTAGTTTCCTGTCGGTGAGTCTGCATTCTTCAACCAAGAATGAGAGGTTGTTTCCTCATTCAGGTGCTCTAGTTTTTTTTCCACCCATTAGCCCCGCGTGTTTTACTTTGGCTTCTGAAAGATGATCAATAAATTTTGACACAGCAATTCCATAGAAAAATTTGACTAAATTTTATAATTATATAGGTCTTTATCATGTTGTTTAAAAACTCATCATCATCTGCCCAGTTTTAATCAAGAGTAACACTAGCCAAGGCTAGTCTTGATCACACAGTTTCTTGTTTGAGATTGATTTAGAAGGCAGACTGATGCAAGACACAAAGGCGTATTCAGATTAGAGTAAAGCATCAGAGAGGCCTGACTTTGTGAAGAAGCCACATTTTCTCCCAAGGTATCTCCTGGATAATCCTCATTCACCCACCTCCATTACTTCATTTACCTTTTACATCCCATTGTAGTTGGGCCCTAGCTAACTTTTGTATCCTGTGATCTGCCCAATTCATGGCAGTTGGGATCAAGGGGAATGGTTATTTTTTGGCTTTTGGTTTTTTTGTTTGTTTTTAATCAACAGAGTGTTCTCGGTTTGAATTCTTTTAATAGAGTTCATCCTCTTGAATTTTTTTCTCTTCTAATTAATAAAGATTAAGTCTGGGGGCCAGCCTGGTGTCTGAGTGGTTAGGTTTGCATGCTTAGCTTTGGTGGCCCGGGGTTTGCAGGTTTGGATCCTGTTTGCAGACTTACACACTGCTCGTCAAGCCATGCTGTGGTGGCGTCCCACGTGGAAGAGGTAGAATGACTTACAACTAGGGTACACAACTATGTGCTGGGGCTTTGGGGAGGAAAAAAAAGAGGAAGATTGGCAACAGATGTTAGCTCAGGGCCAATCTTCCTCACCAAAAAGATTAAATTTGTTGAATTTGAGGCTGCTTTAAGAACCGTCTGTTTAGTTCAATAATTGAATTGATAAAATAAAATTAAAAACACAAAAAGTATTGGTAAGAATTTGCTTATTTTCCTTCTGATGAATTTTTTATTTTTTAAATTAAAATATTGAATTGAGAGAAAGTTCTGCATCCTAGACAAACTGTCTCCTAACATATACAAAAGAATAATTCTCTAAGTGTTACACATCTGGCTATTGATGGCTTTTATAGATTTCATTTGATTACTTTTTATAACTTTAACTTTTTAAAAGAAAGGTTTATAAAGAAACTGTATGAATATTTTAAAAAATTTTCGGAAAGGGGAAAATCTATGTTAAATTCTTAGAGATCACATATTATTTAGAGTCTCTGTTTTTTCCCTTCTCCATTCAAGATCAAATTCCTTAAATTCTGTCATGAGCTACGTTAAGATTTGTTGATATATTATGAGTTGTAGTTAAGATATTACTACGAAATTACTGGGAACTGCGCACATAGTGGTGGAGAGAATGAAGGAAACTCTGTATTTGAAAGATATTTGCCTAACTACATTTGGAAAAGAAACCTGGAAAGGGAAAGGGGGAAAATATGGAAAAGAAAGATGAAAGCGATCTGGAGAAATTGGGAAGGGAATTACCTGCTTAGCTATAGATGATTATATATTTGCTTCTGTTTCAATTTATTTTACTTGCTTTTTTCTCACTGAATTTTAAACTTCCAGAAAATGGGGGGCATTACTTCTACTGTCTTTACAACTTCTAGATCCTAGTATTGTCAACTCAGTTATTCATTGAGCGATTATCTGCTTTGTATTTTAGCCTTTTGAAAATAGAGCCTTCAAGTTCTTATTGACATCAGTAAACAAAAAGGGCGATAAAGACTTTGGAGTCATTTCACTATTTCATGCTTACTTTTTACACTCCTGTGTAGCTTGGCTCTTAGATCAAACTGTTCATAGTCAACCTTTAATTTAGATTCAGTTCTCTCACATATTTTTCTCTTTAAAAAAAAAGTGTTTTTCTAGTGGGTTTAATTATCTTTGACTTTTAGCCCCTGCCTCTCCCAGCTACCCTCCACCTAGGGCTAGAGATTGACCCAGTATATAGTTCCTTCTGTATTTAGGGTTATAGGATCATGCCTGGGTCACTGATACTCAGCTGACTCCTAAGGACTTGGAAAATCTTTAGCCATTAAAGACAGCTTTAATTGAAACACACAGCTTGTACATACAAAGTAGAGAAGAAAGGGTACATTTTAGAAGGATTTTCAGTAAGGATTAAAACATTAATTTTCTGGTGCTCTCTTGTGAAAATAAATATCCACTTAGCTAGCTTTAAATATAATTCTCTTCCCCAGCACGAGAGAATGATAAAATACAAATGGAGCAACTTTAAAGAAAAACAGGTTTTGTTTAAGCCTGCTTTAAAAAAAATCTGAGAGAGAAGTTCTGTATCTCTAACATGAAGCAACAGTCAGCAAAGAGTTAAGAAGGAACATTGAACAACTTTTCATTTCATTAAAGTATAGCTATATATGTTGTCTAAAGCATTGTCACTTAGAGAAAATTAAACAGTATTCCATTCAAATGTAGGTACAAATATCTGTATGTGCTCCAGTGTGCTATGTGCATAACTGTCATAGCTTATATGAATGTTGATTTAATCACTTCCTCTTTCCTTTGCTGTGGAGGGAGCTCCTTGAAGTCAGGGCCCAGGTCTTTGAGCTCTGTATCTTTAAGATTTAACCTAGTTCCTGGAATATAGCAGATACTAGACAAGTGTTAGATGAGTTAATCGTTATGTGAGCTACGAATGTTTCTGGGTGTTTTTTTGTTTGTTTCTCTTTTTTTTTAGGGGGGATTGCAGTTTTAAAAGTTAACAGATAAGGAAATGTTGACCGTTATGTGCTTTAACTGGCACTGTGTATTTAATTTAGTTTTTGATTAACATTTGAAGTCATTAGTCTCTCGTTTCTGAGGAAAAAAATATGGGGATCACCTATACCTTTTTTGTACCTTTGCTGTTTTTCTTACCTAAAAGCCAAGTGTGTTAACTAAATTGTAAATGTTGGATAATAACATCTTCTATTTGTTTAATGCTTTGTACTTTTCCAAGGACTCTCACACACATTGTTAAGTCATGTCTTCACAACAACCTGAAAGAGATGCAGATGAGGAAACTGAGGCAGGGATTTATGCCAGAGCTTATACATTTAAAATCTAGACTCTAGGACTTTTGAAATTCTAGTTCAGTGCTGTTTTGCATTGACGTTACAGACACTTCTAAAATGATTTCTTGTTGCTTACTGTGTTAATTTGCTAAGGCTGCTACAACAAAGGATCACACAGGGAGTGGCTTAAACAACAGAAATGTATTGTCTCATAGTACTGGAGGCCAGAAGTCCGAAATCGTGGTGTTGGCAGGATCGAGTCCTTCTGAGGGCTGGGAGGGAAGGCTCTCTCCATCTTCTCCCTGTGTCTCTTCACGTCGTCTTCCCTCTGTGCTTGTCTTTCTGTCCAAATTTCCTCTTTTTATAAGGACATCAGTCACACTGGATTCGGGGCCCACCCTACTCCAGTATGACCTCGTCTTAATGAATTACATCTACAACAAACTTGTTTCCAAATGAGGTCGCATTCTAAGGTATTGGGGGCTTGGATTACAACGTATGTTTTTAGGGGTACTGTTTAACCCACAACACTAAAACCTGTTAGTAAAAGAAGCCTGACTGGAGATGAGTACTTTTCCCCCAATAACTTCATAGAAACTCCTCATTTGATCCTCACTGCTCTGTTACCTCTCAGATGAAATTAATTTAATACCAATGGAAGGCATTTTTGACAGAATCATCTCTATTCTGGTTCTTAGGGCCGTAGAGTGATCTAATGATTAGTTTGTGCAAATACTCATAATTTATTATTTTTTTCCCTGGAATTTTCTTAGGTTAGAATACACAAAGTTAACTGAGAACTAAGCGCTTCTCTTGGGGCTGATCTCTTAAAGTAAATCTGTCTGTCACCTCATGCTCCACCTGTTCTCCTGTGCATCTGAATGCCCCCACTTCCCTCAGGACTTGGGCAGGTGATGGAAGAGTCTCTGAAGGAAAGTTTAGGTTGATCAGCCTATCAAGTAGCTAGTTTTTGTTTTTTTAAAGATAACTCCATAAACAAATGGTGAGAAGACTTCTTGAACAGAAATGACTCAGAGGGAGACAAAAATCCTGATTAACTAGTACTCTGGTAACTGGTGTATTTAGTTTAATTGCATTCCTACCCTTGTATCATACTTTAAAAGGAAGAAGTAACACAAAAGAAAGGCTCCTCTGGGTTAGTAGACATTTAATCAGATCACCTTCATATTATATGTAGTATAATGTGTATAATCATCATCATCATTCTTAGGAAGGGCCAATAATTAGTATTGAAGGAAATGGTAATTTTGAGGCAATGCAAAGTTCTTAGTTATACAGCTGGATTGGCTTTTTGTACTTATTAAAACTGGGACGTGAACAAGTGTATTTTAGCGTAACTTCTTTGTTTTAACATGGGCTAAAACAAAGAACACCAGATCAGATTCACACACGGGTTCTTGCCCTGATTTAGTTCCCAACTAATTGAATAACCTTGGGCAAGTTATTTCACTTTTCTAGCCTTCCTTTTTTATCTGCAAAATGAGAGATTTGCAGATTCAGCTGTAAAACTTTACTATTCTGTGAAATAATATGTGTGCTTACTCTATTGAAGGTGTAGTGCAGGATTCGAAGAAGGAAAAGGAATGTTCCTTGCCTTCAGAAAGGTTACAGTATAGATAGATGGGAAGCTGTAATATGTGAAAAGTTAAGTGGCAGTGTAAAGTAATAATATAAGATGTAACATAGTACATGGTAGGAGCGATACGGACTGTAGGTACTATGAGTTCTCAGGTGGGTGAGATAGATAGCTGTAGGGTAGAATCATGTGAAAATAATGCATAGAACTGGGGACTAAAGTAATTCCAGAAAGCTGTGTGGAGCATGCACCGATGAAGGGAGAAGCACAGGGGACTATCTCAAGCAAAGGGGTAGCAGCTGGAGCCTAAGTAATATTTGTTTAAGACAAGTAAGTTTGTTTCTGAATTACAGCACACACTAATCATGGGCATATTTGGTCCCCAACATGTCCAGTTTAGAATGTTTTACCACTATTAAGTTTTACTTGGTATGAGTAGTTGTGGTCAAATAATTTAAAGATTTTTTCTGTAGTTTTACAATGTAAGTCTGGAATAAGATGAGAGAATTGAAGGACTTCACTTAAAAATTCTGAAGTTCAGGGCAAAAGTGTTAAATAATTGGTATTGCACAATTGTTGATTAGTTGAATCTAGTTAGGATGCATTTAATTGTCTTCATGTATTTATGGGTTTTAAATCCTAATGTATATATTAAGTACCTTTTAATTTTTTAGACTTAAAAGGATCAGTTGACTATTTTCTATTTCAGTTGCTCCTGGAAAATTGTGTAGAATGAAAATAATTTAAAATATATTTGTGACATTTAGTATTAAAAGCACTTTTGTGAAGTAAACATTTCCTTGGTTTACTGCTTACAGTTTCTTAAGGAGGATCAGTTATATTATCTTTTCTGTTAATTCCTTAAGAATTTTAACATATTAAGTGGCTTTTAAAAACTCCAATGATTTATATGGAGTTTAATAAGAGAATGATAGAAAGTGTGTTAAACATATTTCCAGATTTCTTTATCTCCTATAGCACCAAGTACAAGACTGTTTACATATATAGGCACTCTATATAAATGTTATCTCTTGGATGGCTGGTGGCATGGGTGTGTAAATGAATGAATGAATGAATATATTCAGGTTTCTTTTATATACATATTTATATAAACATACAAATTTGTTTTATATGTAGATATATAAATATACATATGTTTATACATATACTTATTTGTTTTACACAGCATATATATATAGATATCTAAAATATATTCTGTTTTGAATAGTCTGGGTGAGTGCCATTGAAAATGTTCTATGAAAAAGGTCTCTATAGCCAAAAAGCCTGTGGCCAGGGTTCATTTCCCAGTCAGGGAACCACACCACCCATCTGTCGGTTGTCATACTGTGGTGGCTTCTGTTGCTGTGGTGCTGAAAGCTGTGCCCCCAGTATTTCAAATACCTGCAGGGTCACCCATGGTGGACAGGTTTCAGTGGAGCTTCCAAACTAAAGATAGACTAGGAAGAAGGATCTGACCACCCACTTGCGAACAAACTGGCCATGAAAACCATATGAATAGCAGTGGAGCATTGGCTGATACAGTGCCGGAAGGTGAGCGGATGGCCCAAAAAGACTGGGCGGGGTTCCTCTCTGCTGTACGCAGGACTAACAACACACAGCCAAATAGATCTGGAAATAGGGCATATTATGTTTATGTCAAGAAATTCTTAGTATAGATTAGCACATTAAAGGTTCTGAGTGGTCCAGCAGTAAAGAAACTCATTTAATTTAGCTCAGCATTTCCAAAACGAAGATGGAATGCTTTTTAAATCCTTGAATTGTGTGTGTGTGTCTCTGTATGCAGGCATGTGTGTGTGTGTATGTACATGCAAAATTTGGAAAACAGTGGGTTTTTATGTAACGTAAGTGGTAGAGCTGAACAGATGGTGGTATGGCAAGGAAATGGGAGCTGGTGATGGTATTTCATAAGACTCGTAGGTAACTGGGAAAGCGTACGTAAGATTACAGTTTTTACAGGAATTAGTGAACTGGAGATGGTGAAAGCCTGCCATAACCTTCACAAATTGTAATCGTGCCATCATTAATTATATACCACAGTGGAAGGACCGAGAAAGGAGAACAAAGCACCAGATGACTAAGAAGGAGGATCTCCAGCCCTCCACCTCCTTGGTTAGGTAACCCAAATACCAGTGCTGCTTTGTGACAGCAGTGACCATGTGACCATTCCTCACGGCTTGCCTGGCTCCTTGCCTGGCTTGGGTGTTCCCTCACTGCCTCAGCTCCCAGTGTTCTGTTCACGCATTGAAGGAACTAAAGCAGGAGGAAGGCTCCAGAGCCGGGTACTCTTGGCATTTATTCATTTTAGGTAGCAAACATTTTCAGCTCTACCTCAGTGTATTTATTGTACAAGAAAATATGATAAAAGGAAACAGAACGTGTCAGTGGGTGCAAGGCAAAACTTGGCACCAAATTCAAGATCTGTGGATTAAAAAAAAACTTATTTAAAATAAACTAAAAACGTAACCTGAAATGAGCTGCCTTTATTAGGCTCCTTTTTGGTCTTTCTCTTTTAAGAGAAAACATTAATAAATGTTAATAAATCCAATGTTTTCTACTACTGGAAAAATAAACACAAAGCCTTAGACTTAGTATTTAACAATTAAGTGAAAGAGGAAGTGAATTTAAACAGTTGACTTTAAAAATAATTATTTTGACTTTTTTTCCTGAAAATATGTATTGTGTTTCCCTCTATGCCTCCTCAGGTGACCTGATGTGCTGCTTTCCCAGGGAATCACTGTTTCAGTGCCAAACTGTGTGTCCCTCTGATGGACACTGCCGATGATGGCTAAGGATGCTTGAGCTTTGGGGTGTGTCTGTCATGACTGGCGTGTATGTTCTGTCACGGCTTAATATCTTCAGAATAACTTGTATGTTCTGAAAGCTCACTTTTAAATTTAATTTTTAAACTTCTATTAAGTTATTTAATTAATTTTAAAAAGCTATGTAAACACTGAAGGTTTTTATAATTTAATGGGCAAACTGCTTTACCATTTAATCCTTAATTAAATATTGAACCTCTTTAATAAAGTAGCCACCACACAAAGAATACTGAATAAGACATGTGGGAAAAAAGGGAGGGGGAAAAAAGACAAAAATCTCTCATTAAAATGACCACTTTGTCTGTTGCAGTAAGTAGTGGGACCATGTGTAAATAGTGGGACCTTGTGTAAATAGTGGGACCTTGTGTAAATAGTGGGACTCTGTGTAAATATCTGCTCTTATTCCCAGTTATTGGAGCTAGGGTATGTTAAGACTTAGCCATGGCAAGAGTAATCAAAGTTCTTTTATTGTCCCTAAGTTCAATGTAAGACTTTAATGGCAGCTTGGAATAGGTCACAGATCTCTTGGCTGGTGACTAAAAGCTTTGACGATATTATGTAGCTGTTTAGGGGGGCGTAGTGGAAAGAGGCAAAAAAAACCCCAAAAAACTCCAATCTCTCTTCCTATAATAAAACAACAGAAATATGTAGTGACCCAGTCTGAATTGGCTGTTGGGTTGTGTGACATAGGAATTCTCTCTACTGGAATTGAGCCCTAGCAGAGAGCTCATGCTCTGGATGAAAACATAAAGTGATAAGCTTAGTTAAAAAAAAAATAGCATTCCTGCATTTGTTCGGAACTTAGTGGCATTGTGTTTCATACACTTTATATTTTCAGATCCCTATTTTGGAGTTTCCATTGCTTTTCTTCTATAGCTTTGCATGGGAGCCCTGTGTATAAGTAGGATTGAGTAGTGGAACGAATCTATAGCTTTTGCCCTCTGGTAAATACTACAAAATCTTTTTTATTATTAAAAAATTAATGATATTGATTTCTTTCAATGTATGCCTTATTAGTCTCATATATCTTTGTTTCTAATCATCCCTATTAATGATACAGTTAAACTTAAATTTTAATCCTCTATGAAAACATTAATTGCTATGTAAATTGGTGTTGTAGGATAAAAGGGTTCAGAGGTCAGATGGGTTTATGGAATGGTACATACTTGATCTCTTTTTAGAGATTCATAATGTACATTATAATTTCAAAGACTCTGGGAATTGCTGAAGTAATTTTGTTTAGTCCACAGTTTCTTTGGAAGCCATGATAGAATAAAGTGACGAGGATGTCTATTGCCTTAGTACTTTTGTGTTTTGGTGGGCTTGTTTTGATAATGACTAAAATAAAAAGCTTTATGAGATTAGCCTTGTCAAAAAGTTCTTTTTCATTTGAGACGTGTTTAGTGGAATCATTTAGCACAGTGCTTGGCACATAGTAGATGCTTAATAAAAGAAAAGAATTTCTGTTCAGATTGATCGTGGATGGACAGTGAAATACAGAGATTTGGAATTAGTAGTGTTTAGTACAGTATTATGCTTGTAGTATTTCTGTAGAATCCTCCTTTCTTGATTGCTCCAGGAAATATTTTTCCTAAATTATCCCTCTGGCGTTGTCTGGCTTCATGTATGGGGTTGGGAGGTGGAGGATGGAGAGACTCAGGAGTGGGGAGACCCGGAGCCTAGGAACCCTGGAATCCTGAATCCAGCTGCCCCAGGGACTGTAAGAGAGCTTCATCTAGGGCTCATTTTTCCTTCCCTCCTTACACGTGGGGTATTTTGTCTGTGCTCTTTCAGGGCTGCAGCCGAAGGTGCTGCTGGATTGGAAAATTAGAAATAAGCCAATTGAATTTACCACCATATTATTCTTCTGTTTTACTTTAGAAATCTTGAATGCTTTCACAACTCAGAGGGTTACAATTTTGGTCCCTTAAGTCCTGTTTGAAGGGAACTGAACAATACTTTCAAAATGTGGTCAGCTTTATCTATTTAGCAATATATCCAAAATATTTACCACAATAATAATGGCTGTTATGTTAATTGTAATGTGCCAGACATTGTGCTGGTTACTTTACATAGATGATCTGTAATTGTCACGACAACCCCAAGTGGCAGTTAACTAGGTAACTCAATTTTGCAGGCAAGATGGTCTTTGAGATTTATATTGTTTTTGTTGCAGTTCTTCCCATAAAATTGTCTGTAATTCACTTATCTAAACTTGTTTTTAAAGCCTTTAGTTAGGATCCAATAGATTGGAGAGTAACAATAATGGAAAAACCCATTTCTCTTCTTTTTAAACTCACCCTTAATTTGACTTATTTACATATTCTCGTTTTTTACCGACCTGTTGGATTGTTTTTTGGCTTCCTGTTTCATGTGTATCTTGCTTAGAAGTAACCCAGTGGAGCAGAAGGGTGCTTGCTGAGAGCCAGGGGTCAGTCAGTCCCTTCCCCCTTGCGCTGCTCTCACCCCGGTGAGTGGTTAGGCGTCACCAGGGCCGTGGCGGTTGTTGCAGGGATCAGGACTCATGAGGGGGCTGGAAAGGCTGCCGTGGTGGGATGGTCATTTTAACTCCCTGTCCTGCTGCCATCTTGGGCAAAACCAGTGGCACCAGAGACCTGCCTGGGGGTTCTTACTGATTTTTTCGGTGGATTTTTTTTTTCACGATGTGGGAATTGAAGAATGACTACCCAAAGTAGTTGCACTGGGCGTTCAGTAACAAAGACCAACACTCCCTCTTGCGTTACAGTAAGCAGTGATTTATTTGGACTGTTGCAATATTTTTACTGTTTTGATCTTGAGTCTTTCTCAGTCTCAAATTAATACTTTACAATGTGTGGTGAATAAGGACTTTGTAACTAAGAAAATGTTATGTTAGTTTAGTTAGTTAAACTAATGGATGCCAATGTCATTCAAAGTACCTAAACCTATTAAAGGAGAATTCTTTTGCCAAATGCTCGCTTAAATCATGTGCCAGTGCTCCTTTTGCTTTATTATTTCTTAAACTTATTCCTGGCCGACTAAGGTTATAAAGATTTGTTAGACCCTGCTTTCAACTACTGGCTATTTCATTCTTTTATAAGTTGCACTATGGAATTTGGCATTTATTTTTTTATTGAACTTGGCAAAAGCATGCATAGTTTAAATGAATGCTTTTTCTCCTCCCACTCTTTTTGCTACCCATCAACCCCTTCCTTATTGCTGAAAATGAGTTATTTGTTAAAAATAGGATAATTTTTAGTGTTCACTGTCTCACCTTTTTGTTTTGAGCTAAATTGTATCATTTAAAAAATCTGGTATAAATTAAGAAATGTGGAAATAGGTGGAACACTTAGACAAGAAGTATTTATTAAATACCTATGGTGTACCTAGCATTACATACCAATTTGGCCACCTGTTTTATTGTTTGCATATAAAGTGGAAGAATTAAGCTTAATATGCTAAAAAACCTTAAAATTAATTCTGACTCTAATCTGAATTTTACAGTTGGTATTTTATATTAAAAATCTTTTACTTTACATGTATTTTCTTTGTATTTCATTCATATTCTATGTTAGTCATAGTCTGATTATTTTAAATAGTCACATAAGTTTCCCAATATCATCTTTAACTTTTGAGGAGATATAGTGTCTTGAAAAAGAAATTGAATATAAAAATTAATTGAGATATAAAGCACCATGTGAAGAACTTATTTTTCAATGGAATATATAGATGAGATTTTAGATGATTATTTGTCCCTCAGGTAAAATTATGGTTGTATTTTTATAATGTCAACATTTGTTCATTTGATACATTTCTTCTGTCATCTTAATGTATCATTTGGATATTTGAGTAATTGTTACTGGGTATACGGGATTTATACTTACAACAATGTAATATTGTAGCTCAGTGTTTTACCTTGCCTCTTTTGAGAATTTTATTCTTTCTTTGAGGATTTTTAGTGGTCTCCCAAACAACAGACAGCAGCATTGGAACCTGAGGTTCTGCTTCACTTTGTTTTTCAAAATCTTTTCCTGAGTAGTTCAAGAAACAATAGGATTAAAAATATTTGGGCGAGTAATCATAGTTTACTATTATATTTACCTTTTTGTGCTTTATTTCTTGAAACAGAGGTTTTATTTCAAACGATGTTAATCTAATTAACATAGGAGATCAGGCAAGTGATATTAATGAAGCATTCCATGTAAATAAACACTAGGTTATAAATTCCACTGGCAGCTGTCAGAGACTGTTGTAATGAAAATATACCGAAGAGTATAACTGCTGAAGTGAATGAAATAAGCAGCGGAACCAAAAACAACCAATCTGGATAATTTAGTGTAAAGAGTTTTCTACTCTAGTGAGTCTTCTTTCTCCAGCTCCTCACTTTTATATAGAAAGAGATTCTCAGCCCTCCACGTTATTTTTCTGTCTGGTTACAAGTGGAGGCTTTATCACATTATCTTTTAGTGTTAGCAGTGGAGGATGACAACATTTCAGGTTTCAACTGGAAAGACCTAGGTTTTGACAGCCTGTCCTGGGTAGATAGGATTTTAGCCATGGATGATTTAAGATTATTTAAAAAGGAATACCCACTTATTCCTCATAACCTGAAGGATAAAGAAGGCTCCTTTCTTCTAGACCTCTGAAATGCCCTATGTTCATCCTTAACTAACTATAGGCACAGGTTCATCATGAATGGGGACTATTGGAGATGTCAGGCTTCTTCCCACCCCCAACCTCACCCACCTTCTTTCTACAGATTTTTGTTGAATGCTTGAAGTGTGTCAAGTGCAGAGTGCAGGATAAAATGCCGAACAAGACGTGCAAGGCTCCTGCTCTTGAGCAGCTTACAGTTTTATCTCCCCATACTTTTTGTTTCTTAGTATAGGAATAGCTCTGCATGTTTTCTCCAGTGTTTCAGTAGATTGTCTTTCAAAAGGTGGTTTGTAAATTGGCTTGTTTGGTACAGAGAATGTATCCCTAAAGAGAAAATATTATAAATTGTAATTACCTTCCCAGGTGGTACCCATAATATAGCTGAATTCCAGAACTAACAATATTATGGTTTCCCGTTGTTTTTGGGGATACAAGGTCCAACTGTAAATCTAGAATTTAGAGAATCTATTTAGCTTTACAAGCAATTCCAATAACCAGAAGAATGTTCCTTTTTTTCCCTTCTGACTTCCATACCCCCTAAACAACAGGGAGTGTTTCTATTTCTCCTTCCTGCCTGTTGGCAGTGAGAGGAGCTTTCCCTACCTGCTGTGGTAGTGGCAGTGGCAAGAGGAGACTGAGTGTCCTCTGCAGCTGTGACAGGACAGAGATGTGGGCTCTGGGAGTTAGGGAAATGGGTGAAGTAGTTGTACCTTGAGATGGATATGTGAAAGATCATTGTGGAGGTGGAGATTTTTTGGCCCCTAGAAAAGGAAGGGTGGGAGTTGAGAGGAGACAGAATAGTATGGGGGATGGGTCAAGGTGGCATTAAAGGAGTGAAGTAGAGTGAGTTGGCTGTGGGAGAACAGGGCATTGGAGGGAATGTTGAACAATAGCTGCACAAAAGGGAACTGGAATCTTGGCAGTCAGCCTCGCCAGGGGCTTGAATTTCTCAGAGGCGGCAGATTTGCAGGATCGACATTTGCAAGTCAGGTTCTGCCTGTACACTGTTTCCTTTTATTGACACTTCTTTTTATCTGTAATCTCATTAGGAAATATTTAAATGTCCACAGAGCACACGGATTGGTTTGAAAAATCTTACTTGTATGCATTTGAAATTCTTTATTAAATTTTCCTTTAAATCACATAATCTTTGGAATCTTTTCAAGGATGAATGTTATACCATTTAGCATAAACTAAAAACAGTGTGAAAATCCATTGAAAGAGGAAAGCATTACTAAATAAGAGAATCTGCCAACTAAACTTCATTTAGTCAAAGTAAAGGGAGAATTCTCTAGCGATAATAAACTGGTCAGCTTACATTAGCCATCTGCTTTTGCATGTTGTCTCCTTTTTCCATTAAATCCCTCAGCCTATTCATCATAGTTTTTTAAAATTCCTGGTCTGATAATTTCCAACATTCTTGCCATATCAGATTCTGGTTCTGACGTTTGTTCGGTCCCTTCAAACTCTGTTTTTTGCCTTTGGTATGCCTTGTAACTTTTTGTTGAAAGATGGACATGATGTGCTGGGTGAAAAGAACTGCAGTAAATAGGCCTTTAGTAATGTAGTGGAAAGAAGTGTGTGGGGGGCGCATTCTGTAGTCCTAGGATTACATCTCAGTCTTTTGGTGAGCCTGTGCCCCTGGACTGTGCACTTCACCAGTGCTTCTCAGTTTTTTACCCTCTTAGGTGGGACAGGATGGCCAGAGGAGGCTGGAGTTGCATCTTTCTCTTCCTTCATGTGGAAGGCTAGATAGAGCCTGCTGAGGTTGGGTATGTCACTTACCCCGGGTAGGTTAGGCTCTGATGAAACTCCATCAGTTTATGCTCTAGCAAAATAGTTTCTCCTGAGGGCAGGCCTTTTTAAGAAGAGTAGAATGTTCTAGTGTATTTCAAAATGGTTGCTTTTCCCCTTTCCCTCTAGGAAGGAGGAGGGGATTTTTCTCTGATGTTCAGTGTGAGAACCAGGTCGGGCTCCTGTAGGTAAAACTCACAGCAAGGTGGGGCCTCCCATGACTGGTTTCCCCAGGAGTTTTTCTCTCTCAGACGTGTCCACATGGAGCCTCTAACAGTTTGTCAAGTACAGTTCAGGTTTTCCTGCCCGGGCACTGGTTCCTGGGTAGGTTATGGGGCTTTCTGCTCCATTAGCTGTGTTTCTCTATACCTGCCTGTCTGTCTCTCCAGTTTTGGGGGCAGTGGCTCTCTCTGTGACCTCTCTTAGAGATCTAAGAAGAGTTGTTGATTTTTTGGTTTGTTCAGCTTTTCATTTGTTGTTAGGATGGAGTGAAGACTTCTAAGCTCCTCACTTTCCAGACTGGAAACTGGAAGTTTGATAGGCAACTTTTTATGCTTTGGGGGCGCATTGATTTTATAAACAAATTCCCTGCCATTGTTAGAGAAAGTGGAGAGCATTGGAATAGTGGGGAAAAGGAGAGTAGACTTGAAAGGAAGATATTTATATTGAGACTAAAGTAAACTTGAAGAGACAGATGGAAGATCATACTTTTTACCCTACATGTTTATTACTGAGTGACCTTGAATAAATTTTAAAATCTTCCTGGGTCTTAAATTTTCCTCATTGAGTTGTGAGGATTGATCATACAGACTTTCCTCCTCTCCTGTTCTTTCTTTTCCTTTTCCTTCCTTCCTTTCTACTAACACCTACCAGGTGTCAGACACATGCTAGGGATGCAAAGATGGTTAATAATTTTTCCAGTCTCAAATTCTAAAAGAAAAACTAGATACAATACTCTGTGGTAATTATTTATTTGCATAATTCCTGTAACAGAGGTGTAGTGGTGGTGCAAAGAGAGGGGAAGGAAAATTGAGAGAAGAAGATGGTAATCAGGAAAGGTTTCACGGTTAAGAAACATTGGATTAGACTTTTCAACGAGGAGGATCATTGTGTTGGTTTCACAAGAGGGGAGAATTCCACATGGTGGAAATGTCCAAAGGCAGGTAGCTGTGAAACAATACTATCCATTCAGGGAACTGTTCAGTTTGGTTTGCACTTGGGTGTGCTAGGTGGGTTGAGATAGATGAGATTGTAGAAAGAGGCCTTTGCCAAATCTGGGGCAGGCTTTGTTTGCCATGTTTAGCTATCTGGCCCTTTTTCTATCGGTATGAGGATCCACCAATGACCAGGGAAGCAACGTTAAGAGATTGATGCTTTCTCATGATCTTTTGACTTCACTGTGGAAAGGAGGGAGGATGGGAAAAGGGAAGACCAGTTCAAATACTATTACAGTAATCTAGGAAAGTGACAGTGAGGACATTGCCAGAGAAAATAGATATGAACCATAGACTATAGGATCTAGAACACTTAGTGGCTGATTGCGTGTCAGGAAAGAGTAAGAAATTGAGGATGACTGTCAGGTTTTTGGTTTGAACAGCTGATGGATATGTGTCATTAACTAAGAGGAGGAACGGAGAAGAATGTGGTGTTTAAGTTGCCTTGCAGGTATTCGGGTGGATATACCCGGTAAACAGTTGAGTAAATTCATCTGGTGCTTTTAGCAAGTTCTGAGTTGGAGACAGAGATTTGGTAGTGTAAACATTAACCGTTTTTCTATTGACTGGCATAGTGGGTCTGAGGAAAACGTGTAGAACAAGAAGAGGACCATGAAGTAATCCTAAGGAATGCCAGCATTTTAGGGGTAGGTGGAGGAAGGAAAGCTTATAGGAAAAACAAAGCGATGATTTAAGGTATGGAGGAGAATGAGTTGAGAGTGATTTGATGTTTTAAGCCTGAGGGGAGTTATCACCAGAATCAAATACCTTGAAGAAGTAAACTAAGACAAGGATTGCACAGTGACCACTTTCGACATTGCAGCAAGAGTAGTTGGGTAGTTGTGTGGAAGTCATATTATGGGAAGACTGGAGAATAAGCGTGACTTAGCACATTTACTGGTTAGGAATTGGTTATGTTGCACATAGCTGAAAACTCTAGATAGTAATAAGATTAAAATTTATTTCCTCTTAAATGAAAGAAGTCTGAAGGTTGAGAATCCAGGGCTGAAACAGCAGTTCGATGAAGATGTCAGGGATCTACACCCGTTCTACCTTTTTATTCTGGTGTTTTCGTCAGCTCTGGTTGCTGTAACAAAGTACCACAGACTAAGTGGCTTATAAAGAACAGAAATTTATTCCTCAGTGTTGGAGGTTGGAAGTATGAGCTGAGCATGGTCTGGTTCTGGTGGGGACCTTCTTCGGGGTTGTAGACTGCCACCTTCTCCGGGTATCCTCACATGGTGGAAGAAAAGCTAGCTAGCTCTCTAGCCTCTTCTTGTCAGGGCGCTAATCCCATTTATAAAGCCCCCACCATCGTGACCTGCTTACTTCCCAAAGGCCCCACCTCCAAATGCCATCACATTGGATTTAGGGTTTCAACATATGAATCTTGAGGGGATACAAAGATTCAGTCCATTGCATCTGGCATTATTAAAGTGGGCTCATTCTCTTGGTCCAAGATGGTGGCTGAAACTCTAGCCATCACACCCACCTTACAGGCTGATAGGAATAAGGGGACATTGTAGAATGTATCCCCTTGTGTAAGTCTTCCATCTTCAGTCTGTATCTCTTGGGTCAAACTTCAGGCAAGTGAACATACGGAGCTTCAAGGGGAATAGGGGAATGTTATCTATTAGCTGGGAAACAATATATCCAGCCAAAAGTTTGGTTTCTTACTACTCAGGTGAGAGACCTTAGAGGCAACCAACAGTCTCTGCCACAGAAGAGGTTAAAATTGTGTCTGTGTGTGAGTGTATGTTTGGAGGAGGAACGTAGAGACTTAAAGCTCTGTAAATTTGGTTAATCTGCTGTTTTGGAGCTTCTGTGGTATTTCTCCTGGACAGTACTGTGGATAATCAAAAGGGAACTGTTAAAGATAGAGGAATAGATTGTGCACCTGGCATTGGTTTGATTTGCAAACCATTCTGCTTTCAAACATTTAATTTTGCAGATATTTAGGGAAGTCAATTGAGGAAGGCAGACCTTTGCTAAAATATTTTACTTACGTTCTATAAATTATATTTTGATATGCCAAGAAAACACTGAAATGGCATGGTAATCTGATTTAGGACCATGAACCTATTATAACACACTTTCTATTTAGCTGGCTTTGTAATTGTCAGTATTAGTGTAATTTATCCCCTTCAAATGTTTTTGAATAAAAAAGTATGGTTTCTAATTATAGGGTAGATTAGGTTAAAAGGATTAAACTAATACAGGATGTAACAATTCTCTGCTCTTTGAAAAGCTAACATCTGGGGGACTTTGGAAAGAATAAATGTGTTTAGAAATTGCGTATTCTCTTAGATAGTTTTATAGGGATATTCTTCTTCCCATTTATTGATTGGAACTCTGCTTGCCCCGATTTTACCCACTGAACCAATTTACATGGAGTCAGTTGAATAATCTGACTGATAGGGCCAGACTTTTCCCATAGGTGTGTATAGATAGCATGCTTTACTCTTACAGTTTTGGTTTGGAAACCTTGGCACGTTGGTCCACACTGATCTGTAGGAACCGCACAGACTGATATTATGGAGAAGCAGAGTTTATCTTCTTGATGTTCGAGTGGAGGGGTAGGGTGGTAGGAGTGGCGGTTGTACTAGCAGTAGCTCTAGGTTCAGCTTTGACAGGTGAGCCTGTCACTTCTCTGTCCTTCACTTAGTCACAGAGTGATGTCTCCTGGGTAATAAAATTTCTTTGAGGAAGATATTGAATCCTGATGTCTTTCAGTATTTTTCTAGATAGAGTGAACTAAGCTTTAAGAGTCATACATCCTAATCTCAACTCTTCTACCAAATAGTTCTGTCGATCTGTAAGTCAACATTGCTCTGGGCCATATTTTAATAATAATAGGATTATATAATCTTATACTTGGAGGTATTTTAAAGGTCATCTGATCCAAACTTCTATCATGAATAAATATGAATAAATGATACTGAATAAATGAATAAAGCCCCTGCAGTCTTCCTGGTTTCAGCCTGTACATTTACTCTTTCAGAGGTTGGACACTCACATTTTCCAACCCCAAAATTGTTCATTTCCCAGCCCATCATGTTTTTGGATAGCTCTAATGGTTACAAAAGGGTCCTTGGTATACTGAGTGACAATTTGCCTTCTTATCAGTTTAACCCATTGGTTTTACTCCCATCCTCTTTAGCCATGTGAAATAAGACCAATCCCTCTAATAGCTGACAAGCTATTAATATTTGAGCCTTTTCTTTTTACAGGCTATGCATCACTGACGGTTTCAACCATCGTTCATGACTTGTCTTCCCCCGCCCTGCATCCCTCATCTTTCTAGGACCATTACCTCTCCTTTTCTAGTTCTGTACTCTATTAATGCATTTAAAGATGAAATTAGCTCTTTTGGCAGGGCAGTCAGAAACTCTATTAATTCATATTAAACTTGGAGTTAACTAAAACCTGTCTTTTCACATGGGCTGTTGTTAAGTTATATTTGTCTATCCTGTACAAGTTTTTTGGTTTAAACACAGGGTTTTATGTTTATTTTTGTTAAGTTAATCTTACCAGATTTAGTGCAGTGTTTCAGAGTGCCTGTTCTTTTAGGATACTAATTCAGGAATCTAAATATATTAGTTATCTCCTTAATTTTATTTTCAAATTTGATGATTGTGCTGTGATTCCTTATCTCAAATCAAGGAATTAGTTTGATTATTTCCATCTGGACTTAAGAAAGCCACGATCTCTTAGCTCACTCTTTTCATTGATTTAGGCATCCATGGGTGCTAAATGCTTCTAGTTCAATTGATTGAAAATTGACTATCTGGAGATTAACTTAGTGGAGGTTCATGTTCTATTTAATCCTGTTTTCCTTCCCTTGTCTATTTTTTCCTTTTCTCTGTTGATTATTTTGGCTTTTTATGTAGAGATACTTTTTTAAAAATTTATTTTTGATATAAATATAACTCAAGAATCAGAATCACTTTAAATTTGAAAAATATAAATTCCACTGATATTTAAATAAAATTGTGGGGTTTTGCTTATGTTTTGGGGTACAAAATAAACTTCTGTATTGGATCCAAAGCTTTTCATGGTAACCTAAATTTTAATTAGGAAATGCCATAGGGAATTCCATCTAGATGAACATTTTTTCAATTACAAATGCACATACTAAGGCTTGTTTTAATATAAGCTGAAAAAATAATTAAAAGAGAACTATGAGAAGAAATTCTTAAAATTATTATAAGCTGCTACTAAATAATTAACAATTTAGTTTCATATGTGAAAGCGTTTTGTTAACTGTAAAACACTGTAAATATAAGTTGCTATTATTACTGTTATATTCCGTAATAGTAGAGGAAAATCTTTCTATTGCATATTGATAAGTAGGGATCTGTCTCAATAATAGAATATATTATGAAACCATTTTATTACTCTTAGGTACGTAGAGAATTTTATTTTGGTTACCAGTGTCGCATATAGTGTAGTTAATTCTTTCATGCTATTAGTCTTTCCTTAAGAATCTCCTTTTCTTCCTGCTATCCCATTTCCCTTACTACCTAGCTTAAGTGCCATTTCCTCTGTCATTTAAAGCCCTTTTGTCAAGAGTCTCTTAAAATGGTCTCTTCCTATTCTGAATTCTTGATATTTTTGTTGCCTGCACACCCATCATATGCTGCTTTGTCTTAGTGATCTTATTTTTAATTATATGCTTTCTCCCATTAACATGTCTGAAAATTACTTGAGGGCAAGATTTGTATCTTCACTTTGTTTTTGTCTAAGATGTAGAACAATAGTAGGAACTTACTAACTAATGCTGATGAGCCTAAGTGTGGTTGTGTAAAATTTCTGAGGATGTTTGAAATAGTTTTTGTTTCTAACATATTTAGAATTATCTTTATGCTACTAATTTGTTAAACAAACTCTTTCTTGGTATAAAGCAGCACTCTCTGAGCATATTGCCACAAATTCTGCAATAGATACTTAAGAATTGTCTAATAAAGAGATGAATAAATGGCCTGAAATAGCAAATGCTGTAAGTGTCTAAATATTTCACACTAACACTAGGAAATAGATTAAACCCTGGGAGAAAACCCTGTGATTCTGATCATTTTATATGGAGCTTTTAAAAAGTGGCTCCAAATAATGATTAAAAAAAATTACCATACATTTGTACCCTCTGAAAATCAGAGGGAAAGAATTATCCTTTGTTTTTCCAGTGTTGGGGTTTTCCTTTGAACCCCTGCCCGCTTCCTTCTGTGGTATTAACAGCTCTGAGTCCTTGTGTCTACAGGTGTGTTCTGAAGCGTTTCTTTCCTGTTCTGCCTATGCCCTAAGGAGTATGGATCAGAGATACTGCTGGAATTTGTTATGAGAAAAACTCTTCCAGGATTGCTCTAGGCAAAGTGGGAAATGGATTATAAGCACTAACCTCACTTAATGGTGCATAGAAATGTGGATACTTTAAATGTGACAATAATGAGGTAGGCCCAACTAAAGACATTACCAAAAGAGTTACAGCTAGATGAGTATAGGGATTTGGCTGGGGTTAAGGAAGTTGGAACAAGGGGAAACATTAAAAGGAAACATTAAAAAAGAAGGTGGAAGGAGTAGGCAAGAAGTAGTAGGGAATGTGGTGTGAGTGGGAAGAGAAAGCAGATGTAAAGCTGAGTGGATCTGAATGCCAAAATGGCACGTGCAAAGGTTAGAAAAGAGAATTAACAGGAAGAATTAAGAAAGATGAGTGGTAAAGCCAGGAAGGAATTCTGAGTTAAGTTATTTTCAGTGCTTAGTAGTGAGAGGAAAAATATTAGACTACTTTTAATCATTTTCCACTCATCTTATTTTCTTGGGATGTGTAATTTACATTACAATCACGTGTTGCTTAATGACAAGGACACATTCTGAGAAAGGCATCCGGTGGTTTCATCATTGTGCGAACATTACAGAGTTCTTACACAAACTTACATGGTACTCCTACTACATACCTATATGGTACTAATCTTATGGGACTTCCATCATATGTGTGGTCCATCATTGACCAAAACGTCATTATGTGGGCACATGACTGTACTTAGAAAGAACATGTTTTCTTGGTTACAGTTTATTGAAATGACTTATTAGAGTGCACGATTAGTGTTCTTCTGTACTTGAGGGAAATATTACATGTAGATAGTAACGTACAATAAGCTTGAGAAGGAGATATATGAATTCACGACTAAATTTTTAAATAATGTTTTCCTAATTGTGGAATATTTGCAAAATACAGTACAGAGAAGGAAGAAGCTTTATTACCTATTGTAATCACTTTTTTAAAAAATATATTTTTTGAAGAGCAGTTTTAGGTTCACAGCAAAATTGAGCAGAAGGTACAGAGATTTCCCATATACTCCCTCCCCCTACTTCATTATCCATACTTCACTCCAGAGTGGTACGTTTATTACACTTCATGGACCTATATTGACATATTATCATCACCCAAAGTCCATTGTTGACATTAGGGTTCACTTTGTTGTACATTCCATGGGTTTGGATAAATGTATAATGACACATATCCACTGTTAAATAGCATCATACAAAGTATTTTCATCACTAAAAATCCTCTGTGCTCTGCTTATTCATCCCTCCTTCCCCGCTGACCCCTGGCGACCACTTATCCTCTTCTTGTCTTCATAGTTTTGCCTTTTCCACAGTGTTATCTGGTTGGAATCATACAGTCTTTTCAGCTTGGCTTCTTTCACTTAGTAATATGCACATAAGGATCCTCTGTGTCTTTTTGTGTCTTGATAGCTCTCCTTTGTAATGCTTAGTAAATATTCCATTGTCTGGATGTACCACAGTTTATCCATTAACCTACTGAGGGACATCTTGGTTGCTTCCAGTTTTGGCAATTATGGATAAAGCTGCTGTAAGCATCCATGTACAGGTTTTTGTGTGGACGTAAGTTTTCAATTCCATTGAGTAAATACCAAGGAGCATGATTTTTGGATAGTAGGAAGAGTATGTTTAGCTTTGTAAGACACTGATGAACTGTCTTCCAAAGTGGCTGTACCATTTTGCATTCCCATGAGGAATGAAGGAGAGTTCCTGTTGCTCCACAGCCTCACTGGCATTTGGTGGTGTCAGTGTTTGTTGTGATTATTTTTTAACATTTTATTCTAAATACTTCCATTATTTTATGCAAATAAACAAATGGTGTACAATAATTTAATGAGTTTCACAGAGTTGGACATATAGGTTCTTTTTTTTTTTTTTGCTGTCTGTAAAACTCTGTCATGAAAATTCTTTGTATAAATCTTTTTGTATACTTGTTTTAGAATAAATTCCAGAGGTAAAGTTGTACCATCAAAAGGTATATACATGTTTTTAAAAATCTCAAATTTCTTATTTAAGATCACTGTTGACTTAGGTAAAATTATTGCTTTGGGAAGTAATTTTCGAAGATAATTTTCTCTCCTGCCTTTAAATTTTCTGATGAATATTGGGAACTTGAATAAATATAATGTAAAGCTTTATTAAAGACACTAATTTCAAATGAATATCCCAAGAATATCCTATAAAAAGATTTAATATCATTTGGCTGAGTTTAGTAAACTCTTATGCTTTATTTGCCTATTTTCTGGTGGAAGTGCTCTTATGCAGTTTACTTGAGGAAAGGACATTAAGTAATTATTCAGCTGGTTAAAGATAACTGAAATTGAATAATAAGAAATGAAATTAATCATTTATGAATTAGAACATAAATTTAACATGGTTAATTCTAAAAGTAAAAATGGAGCTTTACCATGACACTTAACTTTTCTTTTCTTTTTTGTTTTTTAAAGAAAATTTACTTTGGTGAAGATAATTAGTCCAAATAAAATCTTACAGTCTAATAATTTTTAAGTCACTTAAGAATATTTGGTTAGAGTCATTGTGCTTTGGCTGTTCATATTTGAATGCATGAAGAAATATCAATTCTCTTGTAAAAATGATCAATGAAAATTTATTTGAAAAAAGTTTGCTTTTGCTTTTTTTTTAAACCTCTGTATAGTTTCTGTCTTTAATCTGGATTTGTAGGGTCGTGTTGAACTGATGCATTGTGTTTCTTGATTTGCATTTAACTCTTAGGAAATTTCTATCTAGTTAAATCTTGATGCCCACTGTGTCTTCTTAGCACAAAGCAGTGCTCATTTTCTCAATTTGGGAAAAATAACTCATTACCATTTATAATATTATTCTCTCAGGTGGGGAAAGTTATTTCACATTGGCTCTAAATATAACTGCAAGTATCCTTTGATAAAGTAACTATTCTAGGACATTTTGTCCTCAGTTGAATTTTTTAAGTAAATTTTCTCCCCCTCTGTTGATCTCATTTCAAGATTTAGAGATATCACCTGCTGAAAAACTGTGAACTCTCCAGAATGTTACAGCATAAAAATGCTTAAGATGAAAATATGGTAACAAAATATTTGTCATTGTATTGGTTTTTCTTAGTACTTCATACTGCTCTCTCTGTAGAAGTAATGATTCATTTGGTTTTAGCAGTTTGGTCAAGTCATTCACCAACCTGAAAGTTATTTTAATATCATTGACTTGGTACCCAATATCACTTTGTTTTTGGCACTTATCTTTACTTAAAGCTGTTTTCTAGCCAAGTTAATCTGGCTACACTTGCATATTGTTAAAAGCTTGGTTTGGGTTGTTAAATTACCCACCATTGTTAGGCTAAGTCTGCTTTTACACTAGGACTAGTATAGTCCTACATCTGAAGTGTGACCCCATGGGTCTCTACTGTATACTCTTGGTATTCATTGAGGTCTTTCTACTGTGAGTAATCAGTGGTTTCTCAGCCCTGTGTGACCAATGGTTTCTTGCCTGGCCTGGTAGAGTTTCACCCTACATATGTGCAAAGGGACCCCATGCAGGTTGTTGGAGCTCTTTTTCTGTGTCACTCTCTGCTGTCTGATATTCTGCCCACAAATTCCAGTTGCCTTAACCTCCCTCAAATCTGATGTCTTGATCTCCTCAACTCGAGACCACTGTCCTATATTTGGATTTCTCCCACCCTGCCCTGTGTTTTGGAATGCGCCTTGAGGTAGAAAGCTAGAGTGTTGATAGGACTCATTTTGGTTCCACTTTACTCAGGAATTGCAGGCCTGTACTGCCTGTTGTCCAAAACAGTTGTTTCATATATTACATCCAATTTTCTAGTGTTTATAGCCAGAGGGCAAGTTCAGTCCCACTTACTCCTTCTCTTCTGTTACGGGCTAAGTGGAAGTCTGGTTTCTGGTGTTAATTTTGATGTTAAAACATTGAAATAGAGTACAAGAAGACCTCCAAGGTTAGTCAACAAGTACAGCCATGTGCTGCATAACAACATTTTGATCAGTGCCAGCCTGTATATATGACAGTCGTCCCATAAGATTAGAACCATATAGCCTCGGTGTGTAGTCTGCTTATACCATCTAGGTTTGTGTAAGTACTGTAGGGGAGGAAGAAATTTACCTCTACCTCTCTAGGTTCTTTTGGCTTGGCTAAGAATGAAATTGACATGAGACAGAAAAACAGGAGAAGAACAAAAGTTTAATAACTTGTATACTGGGAGAAACCCGGGAAAACTGAGTAACTTGCTAAAATGGTCGAAGCCCTCACCTTAAATAACATCCTCAGCTAAAGACAAAAGAAGATGTTGGGGATTGGGAGAGTAAGGGACTTCAAAGGGAAGGAAGGCAATTCACAGGTAGGTGAAAAGGAGCAAAAGTTTGGAAAACAAGTGTTTGGTCATACAGAAACAGAACAACACAGAGGGGAGCCTAACAAACAGACTTTTCTAGGTTTCTGCCTGTCTGCCACCTACTTCATGTTCTGCTAAGGTGGTAGCTCACTTCCTGAGACAGGTTTTTTTAAAATCAGAATTGTTTTGGGCAGTTAAAGGAGAGGTAACAAGAAAAACTGAGTCTTTTGTTTCTTAGAAATAATCAGCTTAAAATAATCCTCATGTTAAAGAGATACATTTTTGGGTGTCAAATTTTCTTCCCCTTTAGTACACTCTGATGTTCATACAATGACAAAATTGCTTAACAACTCATTTCTTAGAACATATGCCCTTCTTTAAAAGACAAATGACTGTATTAAAAAGCTACTAGTGTTCTGGGTGGGTATAAAGGAGAATCTACTCTCTGTAAGGATAACACAAACAGATAGGAAGTAAAGACTATGACTTAAACTGTGTATATCAAGGTTCCGTAGGCAAATGGGAGCTGGAGTATAAAGTCAAGTCTTCAAGGTGGATTGAAATGGAGTAAGTACTATTATCGAGTGTCCCCAGTACTGTGTTTCCGGTTTATATAGCTTAGCTAGAAGATTGGATAGAGAATTTTACTAAATTCTATGAATAGCTGTATTTCTAAGAAATGTTGATTAATTAGATTTTTATTAATTCTCTTTATATCTTAGCTTTTTTTATTTTTCCAAAATTGATAGTAGTCATTTTAATTGTGCACTTGCCTGTCTGTATAAGGCAAGAATTTCTGTTTCTAAGCACACCAAATCATTTAATTCCAAATCCATACTCCTCACATTACTTGTCTATAATATATGACATCAATGAAACATCAGCACAGTAGTATTTTTTAATGCCCAGCCATCCATCTAATTGTTAAATCTTTCATTTCTCTCCCTGTCTTTCTTATCTGATGCAGTTATCCCCACCCTAAAACATTTAATGCCCAGTGTAGTATCAATATCTGTATGTATATCAAGTATCTATTTCTCTAAAATTGATATTGAAAATATACAAAAAATAAATGTTTTAAGTGTATTTAAAACAAAGGCTTGGGTATTATAGTATTGTGTGGTTGCATAGGCACAGTTTTACTCTGAGGCTGGTTTTTAGTTTCGCTGGTAATGATGAAGGACTTTAAAAAGACAATGTTAGAAACAGATTCCTAATTTTTCACACCTCCTTAGCACCAGGTTGTAAGCCCTGTTGAAAATTTGATCAGGCTGATCTAGTTTCGCTGCTCATAACTACTTACAATCCCATGAGCAGCCTCTCGGTGGCTGCCAGATACTCCTTGCCACTTTTTACCAGCTGTGATCCAGCTAACTATTGCTGTATCATTGAGGAGTCACGTTTGGACGCTGATATGTGTCGATGGTCAACCCTGGAATTATACAGTAGCTCAGGCATAAGAGAGATCTCTTTTCTATACCCAACATGACTCTAAGACCATTAGGAGTCTTAATCTCTTCTAAGTTCTCTCTATCTGAGGCTTCTGTGGCTACTGTCGTTGGGATTTCAGGACAAAAGGTGGGGAATGGGTTTTAGATGCAGGATTTTGGATGCATACTATTCACCAGTGCTAAATAAAAGACCCCTGTGCTATCTGTTTATTGTTTATTTCCTAACCTTGATTTATTTCCTTTTAAAAGGAAATAAAGAGGAGAGAGGGAAGCTAGTGTCTTTTGGGCTTTTGTTTTATTAAAAATAACAACTAAAACAACAAAAATCTACCACCCACAACTCAGTGGACTAATTTATTTCTTTAAAAAAAAAATCACCCGTTGTCTATAGGGATTAGGAATCAGTGTGAAAGAATTGTTTAGGTAACATCCATGTTGTCAGTACAGTATTTTATTAAGAGGCTGAATCTTAAGGATACTGAGAGGATGCTAATGCCAAAATAGATGTCTAAGGGGATATCTTACACTTCTCATTTGAATGTCTTGATTGGAGGAAATCAAAGTATTCTGTAAGTCCCTTATGCCTGGTCTAAGAGAGTCACTCATTCATTAAAAAATATATGTTGAGGGGCTGGCTGAGTGGTTAAGCTCACGCGCTCTGCTTCGGCGACTCAGGGTTTTCATGGGTCGGATCCTGGGCGCAGACATGGCACCACTCATCAGGCCATGCTGAGGCGGCATCCCACATCCCACAACTAGAAGGACCCACAACTAGGATATACAACTGTGTGCTGGGGAGGTTTGGGGAGAAAACACACAAAAAAAAGGGAAAAAAATGAGGAAGATTGGTGACGGTTGTTAGCTCAGGTGCCAATCTTTAAAAAAAAAAATATGTATCGAGTACTTACTATTTTAGGTGCTGGGATACAGAGGTAAACGAGAGAGAAAGTGCACTATAGAGGCTTAATTTCGAGAGAAATTAGAAACAGCTGTTTTTTGAAGGTATTATCCTGCCCTGTCTTTCCTCCACCTTTGCACATATGTAAATTAACAAAAAGAATTTTAAAATGACAAGTGGGGATTGAATAATTTGAAGGCTTTATGTTTATTTGAATCTTTTTTCTTTTTCCTTGCTAAATGTGAGATGACTGCAAAATGCTAACAGTCAGTTTTCATCACTGAAGTTTGGGATGGATGTGTGTTTTCTCATATTAAATGGCTACTTTCTTTTGCTTTTCAGTCTCAATACTACATCTTTTTAGAATATTAAAAAGATAGCTTGCCTCATGGATACAGAGAACAGATTGGTGGTTGCCGGAGGTGGGGGCTGGGCAAAATGTGTGAAGGGGGTCAAAAGGTACAGACTTTCAGTTATAAAATAAATGTCATGGGGATGTAATGTACAGCATGGTGACTGTAGTTAATAATACTCTATTGCATATTTGAAAGTTGCTGAGTAAATCTTAAAAGTTCTCATCACAAGAAAAAAATTCTGTAACTATGTATGATGACAGATGTTAATTAAACTTACTGTGGTGATCATTTTGCAATATATACAAATATTGAATCATTATGTTGTACACTTGAAACTAATATGTTATATGTTGATTATGCCTCAATTAAAAAAAAATGATAGCTTGCAAGGTACTTTAAGAGTTAATAGACAGACATAAGTGTGAAAAGTGGATACAGGATATTGTGGTCAGGCTGACAGACATGGCCATTTCTTGGTAGTTAGACTTTCCATTGTCTAGACATTTACCTAATGATTTTATGCATAGTTTATAAATGTCTATATCACAGGAATATTGTGAGGCATAATTAAATGTTATCCACAGCTGGCACACATTATTCCTAAAAAGTTTTATAAATATTAAATCGTATTATTATGACTAGAATGTGTAATGTAAAGGAAACTCTTGATGAATCCTGTTCACAAGATTTAAAAAACCCTTTCTAGGATATAAACAGTCATATCTACTTTGTTCTGTAAATTCAGATTTTAAAAATCAGGTCATTTTTATTTACTTTTGTGAAGTAATGATTTGTTTTATATAGATGAATTATACACACATAGATATTGACATATGTATGTTTATACGTGTGTAGAAAGAGAGTTAGGAATCAGCTCTGAACTATAGGCAGTATTCACCTTTTATTTATGTGTATCTTGGAAAACTTGTTTGCAAATTAACAGTACTATCTTGGAAACCTTCTATTTTTATATCTTGCCCATAGTTGCTTGTTTTCTACCATTTCCTTCAGAGGAAGAAATTTAATCTTAAATTGGATAGCTAGGTTGTAGAAAGAGTTGAGTGAAGTAAGGTCTTTAGGCTTTTGCCAGAATGTGAACTCCCTTCATTACAAGGATAGTTGAGAATTTGCTGTAATTAGACTCTTAGGTGACGCTATCTGTTGTAGATGCCTTATTAGTTAAATACTTAATCTATGCTAGAACTGTTAGATGATACCTATTGGCAAGCATGTAGTAGATTTCGTTCATGTGAATGGTAAAAATTTGTTTGTTAGATTTTGTAATTTTCACAAGGTAAATTTGAAATAATTTTGGTTGGTGGTGTGGCAATGACATTTTCCCAGATTTTAAAGTTAAAAAATTAAGGAGAGAAAAGTCACTTAAGTGCTTATTGAATGAGTATACATAAATTCTGAATTATATTTTTAAGCATGAAACTAATGTAAAATATTTTATTGTAAAACAGTTTCCTTTTTAATTATTTTTTAATTGTTCTCCATATTCTTTGGTTAAAAATCTTTGTGCATTAAGCTTTTCTACATTTAAAATAATTTTTTTAGGCTAGATTCCCAGTGATGGAATTATTGGATCAAAGTGTGTGAAATTTTTTTTGAAAGTTCTTGATGTATACTAATTGCCAAATTGGTTTTGAAAAGAGCTATACCAGTTTATTGCCATCAGCAGCGTTTGCATATCCATTTCCTTACCTATTATGCATTTAAGTGAGAATTTAAATCCCATTGTTGCTTTAATATGTATTTCTTTGATTTCTAGTGATGTTAAACATTTTCCACATTGTAAAATTAGTTGTGATGTTTGTTATTGTCTCTGCCCATTTATCTATAAGGGTTTAGTGTTTTTATTTTCATATTAGCTATTTCTGTGTTTAAAAATCAAAAATATCTGAATGTCTCTCCCTCCCACCCCCCAAAAAACCTGTCCAAAATTAAGTCAGACAACAAACTGGGAAAAAATCTTTGCAGAAAATCTATGAGAGGTTTTATATTTTTATCTAGCCAAATATCTTGGATTTTTGTGTAGTGTGAATGACACAAAGTTTAATCTTTAACTGGAGACACAAAGCTGCCGTGGTAATTGTTGTTTGGAAGCCAGTGCTGTGATGAGAGCCTCCCTCAGGCCTTCTGAAGGGGCACGGGGCCCTTTGCCTCTCCTCTAACTAGGCTATACTGGTTTTACTGCTTTATTTAGTTTTTCTGCCCCATCCATAGTAGTTGGACTTAATCTGTTACTACTTCTTCTTATTATTATTAATGATTCTACCAGTAGCTGTAACTCATATTTCCTTCACTCTTTTTCTATGCACAGTGTGTGTGTCTGTGTATATCTTCAAAAATATATTTCCCATTGCAAGCATATATCACAGTCTAATTTTTCCTCTTTTATCAGATACTTACATTGCCAGTTTTTCACTGCTATAGTTTTGCCACAAGCTTAATTATACATTGTTCGGATTTCTGATTAATTTTTTAGAATGCTATTTGGGAGTAAAAATACTGGGTGAAATGGTAGAAAAGGTTTATTATTTAATTGTTTACTACTTGCTCGTTTATTTCTTTTTGAATAAGTAATAGAAGCACAGGCAAAATAATCAAAAAGAAGACAGTTTATGCAGTGAAAAGGCCTTCCTCTTAGCCTAAGCCCCCAATCCCTAGGAAAAAAAGCCCTGCGATAAAAGACACTGTTTGAATGCGCCCGAATGACTCCAGCAGAGTGGGGGGGCGTGACACCTGTTGCTCCTGTGCCTGCAGGTGTATGAAACATCATTGTGAGAATGCGCGTGCAGCGTGTAGATGGGAGTGTGCTGTGCGAACTGTTCTACACTTTGCCTCTTTCACTTACTCACCTTGCCATGTTATTTTCCTGAAAAGCTGCACCATTTAAACTTCCATGTTTTACCCTTATGAGCATTGACTGCTTTTGAGTTTTTAGAATGTTTGCTACATTTACTGGTGAAATTTTAAAATAACTTCTTATGACTGGGAGGTTGATTATTTATCCTGAGGATTACTCACTGGCCATAGGTAGCCATTCTTCTTATTTGAGTTTTAATTTCCATACCTTCATCATTATTTAAAAATTAAGATCTTCAAATTCTGGCAGGTCGTTTTGTATGAGCTCTTTATAGATTAAGCCTATAGGCCTTTTGTCATCCTGTTGATGGCATATCCTATTTTCTCAGTCCGTTATTGCTTTTTAATTTTATTTGATTTTTGGAGGGGGCAGTCAGAGGTTTAACATTTTTTGTTGTGTTCATTTTTATATACCTTTAATTCTCCTCTAATTATATATTTTTTAAATAACAAAAAATCCACTTTTCTTAGAATCATGTGCAAAGTAAAGTGTACATGGGATATCCCCCCACTCTTTCCTTTTGTAAAATAGGTTAAAAGGTTAAGCAGCAGACCTGTCCACATCCAAATTATTAGAGACTTTGATTCATGAAGCCTCCTTGAAAGAGATTTGACTCTATCAGGACTAGAGGGTGGTAGAATTTGAACTGTGGAGTTTTACCAGTGTTGGTGATTTTTCCGTTCGGCCTCGTATGGCCTCTGTGAGTGCCTGTGTGTAACTGAGGGACAACGACATTAGTGTGCATCACAGCCGTAGGTGACGTGGGTGACGTGTAATTGCTGACTGAGGGCAGTGCCCCGAGGGCTCAGGCTTTGGCTCGGCTCTGTCCTTCTCATTTTAGCCTCTACCTTTGCTCTTACTTTTGAAGGTTATGAGCCTTCAGTGACCAGGAGTAAAGAAGGTATTGAGCTGTTTCGGGTATATTTTGCATTCTGGCTTTGGCTCCCTCTCTAGAATCGTTGGTCACAACTTTGTTAACTCAGTCATTGATATCCAGTTGAAAATTAGAATGAAAGGAAGATCATTGAAAGATACATGATCCACAGGTCATTGATGTGCTTTTTCACTAATCAACGTAAAAACAAAAGAGTGGATCTACCTTCTGCAGCCCAACTCTTATGCGTGATTGTTCATTTTTTCTTGTGTATTTAGATCACATTATAAGTTATATTATAGCTTATATATATATATTATAGGTTAAGTAGTTACTCTGTACTTTATCAAAAGTAGTTAAATTTCTTAAAGGATCCCAAAAAGGAAAAAGAAAATATTAGTTCAAGAGTATGCACAGTTTAAATATTTGTATATTCAATTTTTATCTTAAATTTTCTTAAATTTATCTTGAATTTTCACTATTCAGTAGAAACCGAATCCAAATAAAATGTTGTCTGCTTATGAAGTTTGATGATCTCGTGTCCCTGGGTAAGGGACTGTACTATGATTTATATTCCTGCATAAATGGACAAGTGTCACTCCCCACCCCCTGGAGTCATTTGTATTCAAACACTATCTTTTTTTGCAGGGCTTTCCCCCCAGAACCTTCTGGAGATTCTTAATTTCTGGTGGCCTTACTGCCTCTATTGTGGGGGGCTAATGGAAAATACACAGCATCTGTATCTGAAGCTAGAGCAAGTACTCCTACTATTGGCGTGGCTCCTAGTGGTTCCTCAGAAGCAGGAAGGGGGCTAGAAAAGAATGGCAGATGTGGAGAGATTTTAGCATTAGAATGCAGCACGTGACTTGATAATATGTTTCTAGATGTGAGAGAATTAGCTGACATTATAATGATCATTGTCACTGTTTATGGTGCTCTCCAATACTTTCAGCAATATACAAGGAAAGTATTCTTATTCCCATTTTACAGATGAGGAAACTGAGACTCAGAAATCATGTTTCATTCAAAGTGAGCACAGGTACTGTAAACAGGTGGAGAAGGTGAATTTAGCTTAGGAGGTGGGCAATTTAGGAGAGAAATATCTTGTTAGAAACTTAAAACAGTAATTTGGAGAAGCAGGTTTGGAGGTTATTAGTGAGGATAGGGCTAAAGAGTAGATTTGGAGAATCTTATGCCTGAGCGTGATTGTTAAAATATTGGAGATTGGCTGGTGATGTATTATGGAGTCGTCTTGGCAATAGAGTTAGTTAATTGTTCACCCAGGCAGTGCTCCCTGCCACTCTTTCTGGAGCAGAGGTCCTGACTGCCTGGGAAGCATTAATGTTGTTCAAAGGAGGTTGCAGAACATGGATATAGGAGGTGGTGTTGTGGATAGATTTTCTCAGCCCTATCCACCCCACCACCCTGTTGGTAGCAGTGTGCTGCTGCAGCACAGATCTGAGGCCAGGCGGGCAGGTGCACCCTTTGGAAGATGCTTTAGAATCTCTGCTTATGTATTTGAGGCCCTTCGTTGCCATGATTCTGTGCCCCTTCCAATACATTTTCTAGAATCACTGTCCTAGACCCATAGAGAGAGAGTGGGGATTGTTGCTTTTAATTCTACTTGTAAGGAGATATCCTTTTTGTTACATAATTAATTATTGAAAACAGAGAGGTAGTATATTGGCCCCTTTAATAGTATAAAGAAGAGATTACAAGTAAGTGACTTGCTTAACTGTGAGGGATGAGGGATGATGTTCATTGCAAAGACATAGCAACAGTTGTGCTCTGGCCTTGACTGTTCTGGGCTCTGTTCTCTTACCCTGCAGGCCCACCGCAGTGCCTCTGCTTCGATCTCTGACTCTCACGTCCGACTTCCCCAAGCTTGATGGAGCATCCATATTGTTCAGCTTTTGAGTTAGGCCTGGAGTTCTTGTGTAGCCTGAACCACTCATTTGGCTCTAGGCCCAAGATTTTACAAGCCACAAGGAATTACCTGAGGCTGTGTTTCTTCTCAGGCAGGAGGGTGACACTGCCACTGGCAGGCAGTTTTGAGGGTTCACAATCTCTCCAGGAGAAATTTACAAATACTCTGCTTTCTCGAGATGAAATTTGCCATCATGGTCAGTGAATCATGTGATAGGATTGAGCCTGGTTAGTGGAGGGATAGGGTGTGTGGGATATGTGTGTTTGCAGAATGTATGATAAGAATCACCAGTAGGGTTGATTGGTTTGTTTGAAACTACAGGAATATTCCAGTTCATCCAGTGCATCAATAAGATGTACTTTGGGGATGAGCCGTACTTGCACAGGTAGATACTGCTGCCAAAAGGAGTATGTCATTTCTCTCACGTGTGTTAGGGTAGGAAGAGAGTTGGGAAGCACAGATCTAGGAAGTGTCGTTCAACTTGAGGTTAGGAGGTGTTTCTAAATTGCATACATATACTCATGATCAGTAACGTGCTTTCCATCTGTGAGTAACTTCAACAGATAACTACACTTTTACAGTTAGTAAGAGTAATTCTGCTTAGTAACTACAGAATAATTCTCATTTTAAGTGTTGGGCAATTTTGGAATTGGGAAAGAATTAAACGGACAGAGCAACTAGATTTGTACAGGCTTTCTTTTTATGACAGATACCTGATAAGTTTTCATGAAAATGGAGAAAATATTCATTTTTGCAAATGCCATCAATCTTTAACAATCAAAAATTCACTTGGCAAGAGAAGTGGTGTAGCTATACCAAATTGTGGTTATTGTTACATTGTTTTGTTTACCGTAAACCTGGCTCAATATTGGTAAATATAGTGTAGCAGAAACTGAACTGTTGTGAGCTATCTGGGCACCGGTCCAAGATATCATTAAAAATACTGCCTCAGACTAATTTGGGTTTATGAATAATATTTTGTTAACAGCTCAGCTGAAATTGAGCCACATGGTGTAGCTTAAAAATTCTGAATCCACAAGATAATGAGAGTAGTATAAGTATATACTGCATGCTTAATATTTTGTATTTGAGTGATAAATTTATATGTAATTTTGGGATACAGGAATTGGAATTTATATGCTTTGAACTATAAGCACCCAAATGCTTAATATAATCTGCTATCTTTAAAGTTTACTTAATGCTATAGTTTGCTGTTAATTTGAATGCCTTATGAGGTAAAATATTATTGGCTTAATCAAATCTAAAGAATAAGAAGTTGCTGAACAAATATTAAAATGGACATTCAACACCCATGTGGGCATATGGATGTGTAAACAGCTAGAGTTTATGTTAATATTCACTGAAAAGATTGAAGGACATAAAGTTGTTGGAAAGGTCCAATCACTTAATTCATTTATTTTGCTAATGAAGGATAGTAATTGTACCTTAAAGTAAGTTATAGGGGTTATTAATGTTTGGGTATAAATTATTAGTTATATCAAATATAACATAGGGCATGAGGTTATGATAAGTGAGATGATCCAAGACAAAATCTATATTTGGATGTTTCTTGCCAAGAAAAGATATATTTGTCTTTTTCTTTATGTGCTATTTTCATTAGTTTGAGTTCTCTCAGAACATACATATATAAACTCTCATTGAAAGGTTATAGGAGTTGATTTTCTATCACTTAGTGCATAAAATATTTTTGTAATGAGAAGGTGTGTGCATTATTTAAAGAATGAATTTTAAATATTCCTCTTCTCAATAAATATTTTATTCATTTTCCAGGTTAGCACTCTACGTATATGAATATCTGCTCCATGTAGGAGCTCAGAAATCAGCTCAAACATTTTTATCAGAGGTATGTTTTATATATTTTCTGCATTGTGTTTTGATATATAAGCAAATGAAAAATACACTGTTAACAATTATTTGAGAAAAATTGATCATTATATATTATATGTGAATGCTTAGTTATCTGTATGCATAATATAGTCTGTAGATTATTTGTAAGCATTTTTAGTATCCCAAAATGCCATTCTCTGCTGGTAACTTACTATTCAACTTTCTAGCCATTTCCCCCTTAGAAATGGAAACTAATATTAGCCTTGACAACAATAATCAAGAAAGCAAATTTGCTCTAAAATCAAAAAAAGAAGAAAAACATCACCGTATCTCTGGTTCTAGCAATATCTTATTTTGGCATTATTCACAATTTTGGAAAATAGGATTTTGGATTCTCTTTATTTTATGTGGATAATAATGGATTGATGACTAAATTTCAGTTGGAAAACATTTTGATAATCTTATTTCAAGTCCTTGTTTCTCTATTTTTCTTCTTCACATTTTTTTAAACTTTGAATTTGAGATTTTTTACAGTGGTACTTTTTATTCTCCAATTTAGAGGATTAGGAGGATTTTTATTGAGTTCTATTATATGCCAGGCACATAATGGCCCAAAGTGCTTTACACATATTATCTCTAATTCTTATAAGAAATTTGCAAGGTAGATGGTATTATTCCCGTTTTACTGATGAGAACAACAGGACTCAGAGTGCTCATTTAATTGACTCATGGTCACACAGCTTGGTGAGTTATGGAACTAGGATCCCAGCCTAGGCCTGTGTTAATTCCAAAGCCCCTGGTTTTCCCTCTATTTCCCTGCTGTCTAGTATGGCAGCCACCAGCCATATATGGATTCTTGAGCACTTGAATAGGACTAATCCAGTTGATAATTACTAAAAGAGTGAAGGATACACTGGATGTTGAAGACTTAGTATGAACAAAAGAATATAAAATAGCAATAATTTAAAAATTTTGACCACTCATTGAGATGGTAATATTTTGGATGTGTTGGGTAAAATAAATGTATTTCTAAAATTAGTTTTACATTTTTTTAAATGCAGTTACTAGAAAATTTAAAATTACATGTGCAGCTCTCATTTAGGGCCACGTTTATATTTCTGTGGACAGTGCTGCTCAAAATCGCGTTGTCTCCAGGGATCTCACTGGGTCAGGGATGTGACAGGCAACCCCTTGACGAAGTGCCCTGCATGAGTACAGCCTTCTTGAGCTTCACCTGCTCCCCACACATATACACACAGGTAAACACAAACACATAGCTCCCAAATCTTTTATCTAATGAATTAGGACAGTCGGCCCTCCCTGTCTACAAGTTCTCGCATCCGCAGATCAAAAGGCCTACGATGGTTGCATCTGTACTGAAGTTGTACAGACTTTTTTTCTTGTCATTATTCCCCGAACAATACAGGATAACAATTATTTACATTGACTTTCCATTGTATTAGGTATTATGAGTAATCTAGAGATGATTTAAGGTATACAAGAGGATGTGCCTAGGTTGTATGCAAATACCACCCCATTTTATATAAGGAACTTGAGCATCTGCAGATTTTGGGCTCTTCGGGGTCGTGGAACCAATCCCCCATGGATACCAAGGGACAACTGTATATATGAACTATTAGGGCCTATTTGCAGATACAGAATTTGAGGGATTTGCCCACAACATATAAGAAATCAGTTATCTTACCATAGAAGGAATAGTCAGTGTAATAAAAATTTGGTGTCAAAGTTAATTCAAATCAAAACAGAAGTTAAGTCATTAATTAGAAGACTTTGGTCTCTGCCCTTTCTAAGTCACAGCCACTGATACTACAGAGGAAGTGATTGAGATCACAAAAAGGATGCTCTCAATATTTGTTTCTTCATCATTGCCAACTTACGATGTGTTTAAAAGAAACTAAAGCTGGCTATGGAGATTTTAAATTTTTATTTTAATGCAGTTGAAAACTTGATGAAATGATGAAAGAGTTTACTGATCTCTTTCTTTAGATCAAGGGCTATTTTCACTTGGCTCAACTTGCTTAATCATCAGGGATTCCTAAGACTGTTTTCTTACCAACATTATAAGATTTCAGATACAGTGATTATTAAGCTTCATCAAAAAAGAAAAATGTTGCTAACTTATTTAAGGAAATTCAGATATTTGGACTCAAATGGGTTATATGGATTTAGCAGATAACTAGATACTGTACTGATATGTGCTGAGCTCAGTGGAAAATGGATATACAAAATTTCTAGGGCTATTTTGTAGAAATGAAATTAATTTCAGGAGAGATTCACATACTTTTGATAAGTATTTACCATGATTTTATTTTCTCTGTCTGCATTTGGAATATAAAACAGGATTTCTCTAAGTTACTAGTTTGGTTCAGTTTCACAAGAGGAATCAGTTAAGGTGAAAACAGACTATTGTCACCATGAAGAAACAGTATTTCTGGACTTTGGAGATGAGAGTATGTGATTCCCAGAACTATTCACTTTCTGACTTGCCAAACTCTGAGCGGTACTGTGAAAAAACCTTCTCGTCACCTAAATAACCAATATGGGGTTGGCTAAATATAGGGAATGGCTAAAGTAACTGAGGTGTAAGAATGAGTTAGCTCTATTTGGACTTACATGAATAAACTTCCAAAACATTTTCTAGTAAAAGAAGTGAGCTGAAGTATACCATTTACATGGAAACCCTTGAATATAAAACAATGTATATTTTTGTGGGTACATATTTTTGAATGTAAAGTATAGTAAAAGATCTGAAAGAATATACATGCCAGACTAGTTATTTCCGGGAGTGGGGATGTGAAAGGATCAAAGGAGAATTTTATCCTTACTTGTAGGGTTTTTTAAAACAAGAAATATATATGTTTATAGTTATTTAAAAATAGCAGAAGAGAAAACACAAAATTATCTCAATTTTAAAATAGCTGTTGCTGAGTACACCCTAGAGTTCTAGATAATTTCAGTTGGTTAAATTTTAATAGCTTAACTATTTGCTCCCTCATGCTTTCAGTTTCCACCATATCTAGCTGCTTGTGTTTGCCTCTACATGCTGTAAGGCGTCGGTCATCTGGACTTTACTCGATGGTATTCCCTCTGCCCCAAATCTCCTCCCCTTCTCTACCACATTAGCTTAGAAGTAGCTTTTTCTAGCAAGGCTTTCTCAGGGCTCCACCCCTCTATGCTGACAGTGCATTCTTACATGAAGACCTTTGCAAACTATGCCAGGAAGCTTGGACTTTATCTTGGGAAAAGGGAGCTTTTGATGATTTTTAAGAAAAAAAATAACATCATTAATTTTGTACTCTGGCGTCTATGTAAATGGCACCCCTCCTCCCTAACTATGGACAGCAAAGAAAGGAGAATGTAATCTTTTAGAGCTTTGTACCCTATTTAGCATTGCTTTCTCTTTTACTTTCACTTGGATCTTCTGGAAAATTTAAGGCTGCTTGTTGCAGAATGACTTCTTAAGTAGTTTGAGTAGTAAAGGACTGTGTTATCTAAATTCTTGGTCTATCCCCAGATTTTTACATAATTCAGAACTGTGTTACACAGGAACTTAAAAAAAATACAGAGACCTATTTATTTGGGTTGGGTATTGTGAAATAAAGGGAAAGACTGAAGTGACACCAATTACTCAGAGATTCAATGTTCTCACCCTGGTTCAAGGGGAAGGAGAATACTCCTTCCAAGTTTCGCATACGCCCTCAGGATGAATGAGGCTACGGATGACTACTACGTTAAGGAGCCCTTTGGAACCAGGATTTACTGTGCTGGGTCACCTCTTTCATTTGCATGGGTTTGTTCTGCTGGGCGAAGTTGTGAGAAGGTCAGATTTGGAACTCCAGGCACTATCTGAACAAGTAAGATGTGTTTCTCGGAGTCCAGTCTCTCACTTGAGCTTACCTTTCTAATAGTGCCCTTGACCGGGCCATGAAAAATTGGACAGCTTTTGCTATTAGTCAGAAGACTGGGGCACTGTTAGACCAGCTGTTCTTTTTTTTTTCTTAGTAAAATGAGATAGCATTGAACTAACAGTAGAAATCAAAACATATCTCTAGCCAGGTTATGTTAAACTAGATTATTGTGATCTCTGATTCATGATAGATTCTGAAGCACTACCTGAATGCTAAGTATAGTTTGTGTGGCTTTTCATTTTCTTACCCCCAAGGGGACAAAATTGAATGTTCTTTAGAAATATTCTCAATGTAGAGCCCTTCCTCTGCTTTGTCTTTTATTATCCTTCAATATCCAATAATTATAAACAGAATGCTAAGAAATCTTCTTTACAATTCTATACCAATTTTTGTTACTTTGGATTCGTGAGAAGCTGTCCTTTTCCTGGTTGTATTGTTTTACTTTGCAAAGATAATTCCTGCTTACTCCAGAAATTTTACATGGTATTCATACCTCCGAGTGAGGCCTGATGTCCTTAACAAATAAAATTAAGAATTACTTGGAGTATTGGAGAGATCTGGATTGTTGTTTCCTTTCCTAAAATTTTTACATTGTTTATACTATATTGCTGGCCCTTATTTGCCATAAATTAGCCAATAAGTTAGCCAGAAATAGAAGCTTAGAAACATCTAATAGGTTGCTTCTTCAGATTTTATTAGGAATGCTAAATTCTTGAACACCATAGACTCCAAAATTCCGTTCTCTCTGTTTTATCTTTCACCTATGTGGAGAGAGAATAATAATTTCCTAACCAGTTTCTTGAGCTTTAATTTGGAGGCAGTGTAGTGTAGTGGGTAAAGAACAATACTTTGGGGCCAGGCTGCTGGCTTTGAATTATGTTGTACATCTTATTTACTTACTCAGTTTTCTTATTTATAAAAAGAAGATCATCATACTAATACTTGAAAGTTGTGCTGAGGTTTAAATGAGTTAGTACACATAAAGTGCTTAGAAGGGCCTGGCATGGAGTAAGTGCTCAAAAGTGCTGTTTTTTAAATTCTTGACCAATTCTTTTCTATCTTTTGTAGTTTCTTTCCTTATAGTAGAAGTATAAAGATATGTCCTATGTGCACATGTGCTCCTAGTGTCTGTCACTTGGATGGCCACACTCCTCCTGCCTCCTGGGGTTACCTTTTCTATCAAAATGGCTCCAGCTTGTAATCATCAGGGAAATGCGAATCAAAACTACACTAAGATATCACCTTACACCCGTTAGATTGGCAAAAACATCCAAAACCAAGAGCGACAAATGTTGGAGAGGTTGTGGAGAAAAAGGAACCCTCATACACTGTTGGTGAGAATGCAAACTGGTACAGCCATTATGGAAAACAGTATGGAGATTTCTCAAAAAGTTAAAAATAGAAATACCCTATGACCCAGCCATCCGATTACTGGGTATCTATCCTAAGAACCTGAAATCAGAAATCCCAAGAGTCCCTTGCACCCCTATGTTCATCGCAGCATTATTTACAATAGCCAAGACGTGGAACCAACCTACATGCCCAGAAACTGACGATTGGATAAAGAAGATATGGTATATATACACAATGGAATACTACTCAGCCATAAAAAAAAGACAAAATTGGCCCATTCGCAGCAACGTGGATGGACCTCGAGGGTATTATGTTAAGCGAAATAAGCCGGTCAGAGAAAGACGAACTCTATATGACTCCACTCATAGGTGGAAGTTAATATATTGACAAGGAGATCTGATGGGTGGTTACCAGGGAAAAGGGGGGGTGGGGGGAGGGCACAAAGGGGGATGTGGTGTACCCACAACATGACTAACAAAAATGTACAACTGAAATCTCACAAGGTTGTAATCTATCATAACATTAAAAAAAAAAAAAAAAAAAA